>NC_133653.1:7974582-8274582 GCF_009905375.1 Apium graveolens
ACCAAGTTCCACACTGTCCAGGATAGCCAAAACACATTAAATACATATATGTGCGAATTAAGAGCATTGTACACGTGATCTACATGCATTAAGAAAATTGTGTCCAAATTGTCGGTAGATAATGCTACTAAGCTAACCTTTCAGCCAAGTCATTGTATAAGTATTCTGAGGATGCTCATGGAATATATGAAAGGCTAAAAATCATGAAAAATAATTCACATGATGTCTTTTCATAGTTGAACTGTGAAAACTATGTGCAAACTGTCTGAACTACCAAGCTAACAACGCAGCAAGTCATTGTATGATTATTGTTACAGTGAATACTCACAACTGAATACTATAATTAATATATGCGATTAAATTGATGAACGCAAAATACCTCATGCATTTCTGGCAGGACTTTCCCATTAGAGAACAGGTCAACCACAATACCTGATAAAATTATTAGATATATATATCAATAAATAGCGGAACAATGCATAAACTCACATAAAATAAAAGACCCCTCACTGACCACAAAATTTAAGAGTATTCCCGAACGAGAGGAAGTTATCACAATGTTGCATATAAAGCTAATGAGAAACGGTGAGCCAAGAAAGCGTCTTAATATTTTCAGGATTTCTAAAAGAAAATTACATGCAGGGAATTATAATACATATTGATTAGAACAACTCGTAGATATTCAGAGTGTTTGCTTATGGCATTAACTTTTAAATAGAATTACCAGCATATCCTCCGGGAATCGATGCAGCAAATGCATCACCAACATGAACATGAACGATTCCACCATCTTTAGTATGTTTTTCAAGGTCAGACAACCCAAGATAAACTCTGGCTTTATCGATCAACTGGAGCATAAAGTGAAGTCATTTCATAAATCAATTAATTGAATAACACTTGAGGCAACTTTTTATGTATTCATGCTCATTAATATTGCAGAAAACATGGAGAATGTGTAAGATAAGATGTAACTTGATGAAGAATGCTGATTCCTCGCATCAGTTCTAATATTGCAAACATACTGAGAGTAACTAGTAGACCTCTCAAGTTCAATCTTTTTGACTAAGAAAACAAATAAAAAATTACCTATTAGAAAAGTATACGAGTGAAAGCGCATTCTTAGGAAGAAAAATTCATAACATCATCCCACTGAAATTAGTCATTTCTCATTATATGTACTGGATAACATTAAGCTAATTAATATATTAAGAAATTCCTAAGGAGTGTAAGAATTTCATTCCTCAGCTATGATAATATTTGCTTATCCTCTGTTTACCTTTATTCTAAATGTAGCAGGGGCTGCTTGTTCTTTCCCAAAATGAAGTCTAAGTAGGAGGATGTTCCTACAGATGTTTGGTCTATAATGTTTTCTAAAGGTGGTTATTAGGAATAAAATTTGAATTCAATAAAAAATTTATGATATTTCTAAAAAATGAGATGGGGTGCTGGTAATGGTTAGGGAAGTATATTTCAAGTTTTCAACACTACGGTTACTTAACTAATACAGTATAGACCTAACAGCGTAGCAAATCTTTGTATGATCATCCTCACTGTGTTGTAAATCGAGGCTGTCCTAGTTTTCTTTTATGTGTGAAGTACAGCAAGTATCAGTAAACATAATTTAAGCCGATTTACGGTTTTATAGTAGCTTGTATTTCTCTTTATTTAAGGTTGAAGAAAAACGGTATGATATCCACAACCAGAAAGAAGGCGGTCTAAACTAGAAAAGATGTTCTACGGTGACGAAAAAATGAGCATTTAGATAACTGGTAATAATAATAAATAAAAAAGAAGGAAGAAGTGCATTACAATCTCGTCAATCTCCCAGCCTTCAAGATGCAATGAAGGCCACAAATCAAGCATCAGATGAGCCGCAGTTCCTCCAGCCTGAGAATATTATCCATTCTTTGGTTTTTAGTTGCTCAACTTTTCTTCATTTATTTCACAAGATAGCATTAGTATAGACCAAGAGACCTGGCCTTAATAGCTATAGCATCCGATTACCAAGCCAAATATTGCAATAGGACCATTAGGTACAACAGGTGGCAAGCTCGCGAACTCGTCCTATATGATGAACAAAATTAGATTCCGGCTCCAGGTAAATAACAAAAACAATAGTGATGATGTGCTGATGTTATTAATGCCTACAAATGCACCTACACATACACTGATGCATACATGTATAATGACTGATAGAACATAATACTCCCTCACTCTGATGTAAACTTTTGAAGTCAAACTGACCGACGTACATATTCCTACCTTTCCTTCACAATTTTCTAAATTTATTATCACTAAGCAATGACACCTTGTTCAACAAACCATGCCAAAGCTCGCAACAAATTAATAAGTAGTTGACCATCTATTCCTTTTGTAAGCATTTGAATTTCCCCTTTCTTTCCCACATTAGCCCAGAAAGAAAATTATCATATGAATTTCAGCACCAATTTTTATGTTCAAACTCAATCTCCATATGATGTAGTAGATGATACTTAAGGATGTCATGGTTAGTTAATCATCATCATCATAGTAAAACAACCATGGTAGACTAGTAGTGACACTGCGAGGCTAGGAGGATTGCTACAGAACAAACAAATTCAGGTACTATGAGGAGCTTGGACATACCCAATAGCATCCTGTCCATTTCTCTCCCTTGTTAAAAATGCTGTGAATATTATCTGCAGAGCAGTGACAAAAATATCAAGACCCTCCATAAAATAATAAACAGTAACACAGAACACACTCTATAGGGGGGGAGAGAGAACATAATTATTGACTTGCAAAGCAGTTATGTTTATGGTAAATACATTGTAAATTCACCAACTAGATAGTTTAAAAGAGCATATGTTCACGGTCAGGATTGACTGTAGCAATACGCTTAACAAGTAGCTGAGTACAAAAAGTTTAGAACTAAATAGATTCAGAATGGTTTCAAGGGGTTTATTCTTGACAAGCATAGAAGAAGCTTCTAACAATACCAAATACAAAATTACGAGGGGGAAATTCAAATCGATATAAGCATAAGCAAAAGACTTCAGTCCATTGCCAGGTGCTACAAAGTACAAACCATCACTACAAATTATGGGAAACTAAAGCATTTTTACTTTTTCGTTTCAATTCCATTATTAAGCTGTTTAAGTCAAGTCATCAGCGAGACAGTGGCCGATAACTCTAAGAACTTGTTCTTTTTCAGTCACTTCTTGACTTTATAGACTTTGTAAAGTTACTCAATTACCACATGAAAATCAATTTAAAGACAAGAATTAGTTACCCCTAGTTTAGCTTGTATAATTGTAATAAACAAAACCACTGCAGTCATCAAACACATTGTTTCTTTTAGTCTCATTAAACAGTTGAAATGCAAAACAAACTATGACAAAAGATTCATATTAAGACCATAATTGCAAATTTGCAATAATCATACATGGCCACTAACAAATACATAAATACAACTTAAAATATACAAAATCATACTTACAAGTAGAATCAAGGAGCAGCAATCTAGAATCAGCAGTGTCAACAATCATGATATCATTATATCTAGTTTTAAAAGATGCCACAAGCTGCAACTCAGCTTCTTCTTGCTCCTCCTTGTTGCTTTCAACTTGAGATGAGCTTAATGACTGAAACAACTTAAAGGGGTCTTGTTTTTTGAGCTTATAATCATACCCTTTTAATGGCTTCCCAACAATGTGATTGTTTCTTTGGTGGGTAATTTGAGAATGGAAAGATTTGAAATGTGAGATTTTATATGTTGGAGAAGATGAAATATGATTAAAAGAATGGTCGAAAGTGATGAAATTGTAAGAGTTTATAAGATTCATTATGGTTTTTTTTTAGAATCTTTAGTTCAGTTTGCTTTAGACTTTCTTATTACAATCATCTATCTTTACTTATCTTTACACTCCTATGTTTCAGGCTTTTTGCAAGAAAACCCATTTTAGAATTAGGAGTATTTTGGGAGCTGAAATTAAAATCTGATTATTTTTTAAGAGTGAACACTAATGTTTTAAGACTTAAGTTTCCCAAAAATAATTTCAGAAATTTTATCAAATAATATATGGTAGATTTTTATATGTGAGACTGATATGTATCCATTTGTATTTGTGTAGGATTAATGGGTCCGTTTGGCAATTCCGTTAAGTGGGCTTATTGGCTTATAAGCCCGTAACAGCTTATTGACGAGTATTTGTCAACCCAACTTATAAGTTGAATTTACAACTTATAAGTTGAATGTTGGTAACGACGTACTTTTTCACAACTTATTTTTTATTTTTCATTTTTTTATCAATTTTAATTTTAAAATATATTTTTTTAAATGTTAATATAACTTAAAATATAAGAATTAAGATAATTATATATAAAAATTATTTATTTTAATTCATTTAAATAAAAACAATTCCGACTTATAAGTTAAATTATCCAAACACTTATATAACTTATAAGTATTTATTAACTTATCACTTATGTTAGGTCACACACATTGTAGAGGGGGTGAATACAGTGTATAATACAATCAAATCGAACTTTAAGAACTTAAGTAACAGAAAACAAACTTTATTGAAACAATAAACTTTGTTACAGTATGGAACTGTTACCTCTCAGTGATGAACAATATCACGAGAGCTGTTAGGGTTACAATGAATAATCTTCTCGAAATATATGATAACACTTATAGTGTAAACCCTATGTCTGTGTTTATATACTACACAGTTACAAGATAATCGCTAATTGATATGGAATATAATTCTGCTTCCTAAAATATATCAATCAGATATCTTTTCTTCCAAGTATTCCATTCTTCACGGAATTCCTTCTTCATGCATATCTCTTCTTATGTTTATCTCGATCTTCTTTCCTTTAATCAGCTACTGTCCTACTCTGATCATCCTTTAGCACTTAAGTTCTGATATCTAACTTCTGATGATTATCTCCTGATAATATAAGTACTGATATCCTTAAGTCCTGACTTCCAGTATAAGTCCTGATCAACAGTTAAGTACTGATTTGTCCTGTTAAGTAAGATCTGAAATCTAAACATAAATTATATTAGCCATGACATTATCAAATATATCTAACAATCTCCCCAAACTTGTAAATTAGCATAATATACAAGTTTAACAGATATTTGATGATGTCAAAAACATTAAGTACAAATACATGAGAATTAGACTAGATAACTACAACTTACAGTCCTTAAAGCTTTACCAATATTCAACTTCTGATAACAACTTCAGTCTGTACAAATATCAGAATTTAAGCAGTTGTAGATCTTCGACTTGGCTTCATCATCTGATCTCCCTGATGTCAGGAGTTGTTCTGTGATAGTTATTCAACAAACATTTCTCAGCATATCTGAGTTCATCAATCATTCTCCTTTTGGCATCTTTAAGCTCTGCAGTATCTTCACCAGTTTGAAAGATTGCAGCTCTGAGATCATTGATCTTTGCTTTTCTCAACTCCTGATCTAGTCTTATGACATAAGCTTTGTCAGACTCCAGATTGAATTCAAGTCCCTTAATACCAAGATATGTTCTGATCTGTACAGTATTAGGCTTCATATCAACAATATCACCATTGTGATCTCTGTACTTTGGAACATATGTGCTGTCAGACTTAACAGAATAAAGCCTTTTCTGTCTCTGAATCTGTTCTTTTAAGTAGTTTGCAGCAGTCCCTGTTATTCTGTCATCCACTTGAAGTAAGAAAAGTACATGCTCCAATTCTTCAAAATACTTCAATGGAATGGCATTTTGTCTTATATGATAAACCCTACCATCTGTCATGAAATACAACATGATGTATTCTTTCAAGTAGGTATGGTAAACCATCTCTACATATTTCAGTTGATTCAATCTCTCAGGAGTTGCTCCAATACCCGGTTCACTCAAGGAAGTTGGATCATTGGTAGTGTTGTGTACTCTTCTTTTCATCAGCACTTCCCAATCCAGTTTTATCTCTTGTTTCCTTTCCAGTAACTACTCTTGCTTCAAAACCACTTGCAGTAGTCTTCAAAGGTTAAGTCTGTTTTGCTTTAGTGAATCCTGGTAGGAGTGTCTTTGATCTATCTTCTGATATCAAGTTAACTTGAGCTATGTCAGAGGTTACTTGCTTCTTCTGAATATCAGAACTTACAATTTCTTGACTCTGAACAACTTGAGCCATGTCAGAGGTTGTTTTAAGAACTTTTCTTGAAGTCAGAGCAAGATCATCCTTTTCATCAGTAATTTCTTCATCCTCAAGAGGTACATAAACCTTGATAGGTTCACCAACCTTTTCTTTACCCTTGGATCTTAGATCTATCTGTGGTTGTGATCTAGCCAATGTTGCTTCAGTATGTGTCCTTTCTTTGATCACAATGCCTTTGAGTTTTGGAAGTGACTTTTTACCAGAAGCTTCAGATTTGGATGTGACTTTCTCTGATTTAAGTCTGGCTTCTTCTTCCTTTAAACTTTCCAAGTCCATTCCTGGATTTTCCTGAAGAAATAATTGTCTTGACATTTCCTCATCAAGATATAAAAGTTCATCAGAACTTATCCTTTTACCAGCAGCATAACTTATTCTTTTCCCAGTATCAGAACTTGTCATGTGACTAGCTTGTCTTGATGTTAATCCTCTACCTTGACAATGACCTCTACCCATTCCAGAGCTTCCTTGATCATCTTTTTCATTATCCTTTCCTATCAGTGTCTTGTCAGTCTTGCATTTGGACTTAATCACTTTCTCCCCCTTTTTGGCATCAACAGGTAGTAGAAGAGAGATAAGCAATTCCACTGAGGATTGGATTTCAGTTAGTTGTGATTGCTGAGAAGCTTGATTTTTCAGAATTTCATCAATCCGAGCTTGTTGATGATCTTGAGTCTTCTCAATATAAGCAATCCTGTCAATGGTAGGTTGGAAGAACTTTTTCTTATCAATTTTCCAAACTTGTTCCTGTTTGATAAAGTTCTCCTGAATCTTGTGTAGCTCTGCATGAGTAGTTGAATGAAGACCTTGTAAATGTTTAGTACTCAATGCAGTGACTCTAAGCTGGGTTTTAAAATCATCAGAATTTAACATTTCATCAGCTTTAGTCAAGTGCTCAGCAAGATGCTTGTCAGTTGGAACACATGAAACTGAGTTTCATTCCTTAGTCCACTCCTGACCTGCACGAGTTTCACTCCAAGGTACTGGTGCTTCCCCGGTAACAAACTTCTTAACCAGTTCAGACTTAGGAAGAGTCTGTTGAGGAGTATGTCCTGAAGGACCTGCTTCATCAGCATCTACAGTTGGAGCGGCATCACCAGTATCTCCAGCATTTGCAGCATCAGAACTTAAAGAATCAGTATCTTCTGATAAGACAACAGTGTGAGTAGCAATGGAGGCTTCATCATCCTCTAATTGCTGATCTTGTTCTAATTTCTGATCAACAGCCATATCCTGATGCTCACCTAAATTCTAATCATCAGCATCTTGATGCAGAGAAGGTGTTGTTGATAACTCTGGAATTTGAACAGCATCAGTAACAGGTGTTGTGGAAGGATTATTTGTTGTTGGAGCTTCTAAGAGAAGTACTGCAGGCACAACCAAGTTTTGAACATCAATATCAGCACTTGTGCCTGGATCAACAGAAGACACAGAAGGTGTGTTAGCCTTTTCAGAAACAGCTTCCTGAGATGGAGTTGATGGATAAGAAGTGACTGGAGAAAATTCCTTGTCTTGTGAGATCAGAGATTCCTGATCCCCTTCCTTAGCTGCTTCCTCTTCATCATCTGAAACTGGCATTTTTGCCCTCTGTTTCTTGTATCTCGTTGTTGATTTGGATTCCTTGGGAGTTTCAGGAACTGTCATTCGTCTAAGCCGTTTGAGAAGCCTAGATCCCCCAATTCCAGAATCCTTCTGAGAAGTCACTTTCTCAGCATCACCTACAACAGGTTCTGAAGAAGGAACCTGTTCCTCAGTATCAGATTCATCTCTCAGTACAGTCCTCCTCCTCTTTTGAGGTGTTTGAGGAATAGTTTTTATCCTCTTTGTCTTGGAGGATGAGGGTTGAACAGTCTGTGAAGTAGAGAGATAGGATTTGAGATAAGTCTTGAGGGTAGGTTGAGTAGGATGAGTGGTAGGTGCTGAGGATGATGGTTTTTGGGTGTTTGTGGTTGGTTGGACATCAGAGTAAACAGATCTATAAGTATCAGGATCAGCATTTACTAGGATCTGTTTTACAGACTGAGGAATCTGTAATGGTCTAACCACTTTTTTCTTAGTATCAGCATTTACCAGATCATTAAAATATCGTTTTGCAACTCTAAAAGGTGGGGTTGAGGAACTGACTAATTGAGGTTCATCAGTACAAAAAGTATATAGAAGTTGACAGAATCTAGCAAAATAGACAATATTTCTATCCTCTGTCATCCTATCCCCAATAAAACCAATTATTCCAGTTGCAAAATCAAAATGAGTTTGATGAATAATAGCATACCCTATGTGCTGACTCAGAATTGGGATAGCATCAAAATTCGAACATTTGTTCCCAAAAGCTTTGGTGATGCAGTCAAAGAAGAAACTCCATTCTCTTCTGATATTAGTCCTTTTTAACTGCCCAAGCTTTGCCAAACTCTTTTCATATCCCAAATCAGCCATTAACTCCTGAAGTGCTGATTCCTCTGGAGTTGAAAAAGTTCAATTTTCTGGGAGATGTAGAGCTTTGCGTATTGTACCAGGAGTGACTACATAAGATGAATCACCCACTTCAAAAACAATACTGGGAGTGCCATGTTTACCACCATCATCAAAGTGCCCAGTCCGCCAAAACGTCAGAACTTGTTGACTCGAAAAGACTTCAGGCTGTGTTAATGTGTACCCAATCTCACTGTGTGCAAGAAGATCTTGCACAAAATGCAATTCAGATGGAGCTTCAGCATGATCAAGAATTGCAGCATAGTTGTTTGGAACAAACTTAGCTCCATCAATGATTAAATCCTTAGGTGTCATGTGAAAAATTGAGATTCAAAAGTGCCTGTTAGGTGTTTGATAAGATGTCTGTATGAAAAACCAACGTGAGAAGAAGGAGAGTAAAAGTAAGTAAAGAGAAAAAAAATATGAAGGAAATAAAAGATTAAAGAAATCCTCTCTATGTTGTACTTATACTCTGAACAAAAAAATTACCGTTGGACACCTGTCAGACATGCAGTAATAACGGATAGTTACTGGGCTCGAGAAAACAGGAATCATGACTTACCCAGTTGCCTGTTTTCAAGGAAAAACCGTTCCACTTACCCAGATATTCCATTAATCAAGGTGAAACAGTTTTAATTCAAAATTGAAACCGTTCCCACTGAGTTAATTATTTTTCACTGCATCATTAATATTCTGAAAGTAAATCACGTAAAAATGACCAAGATAAATTAGATGAGTAAGTGCTGATAAAAAAAATCAGAACTTAAATTAAAACAGAATTTATATGGTCATCAGAATATCAAACAGGATTTATCAATGCATTACAAAATATCTTAGAGACAAAATCTTGAAGTAAAAACAAATTCCATTAATATATCAAGAGAATACATTTATGAAATGGAAATTACATCAGTACTTATACAAGATTTCCCTAAGCTACTAAACCTAACATCAACAGCTTTAGTCCTAGCTAAGAAGCCTGACAAAGCCGATGATGAAGAAAAATAGGAAGAAGACAAGATTAAATCATTTCTTCTTCTTCCTACTCTCGACAAACAGAATGGCGAGCCTGATGATTCGCTCTTGCTGGCGGAGAGCTGCCAGTCTTTCCTCCTCCAATCGCTCCAAATGGCGATGGTAATCCATATAGAAGAACAGGAGGTGGGTCAGTACCTCCTGTGGGACAGAGTCCCATATCTCCTCAGGAATGGCTGTGACATGCCAGTCCTGCTGCCAGTCGGCACAGCTTAGCTCCATATTGAAGTTTTGGTAGTTCAAAAACATGTTGTATCTGACCATTGAGTTTTTGAAAGAAAAAGTATGAAGGTAAGTGTGTGAGAAAGAATTTGATGGGAAGGCTGATGTGAAGTGGCTGCTTATATAGGCAAGAGAATGCCAGGAGACGTAAAAGTTTTTAATGCTGACAGGTAGAATTAATTCTACCTCGTCTCCCTAGACTTTGAAAAAGAATAACATTCATTGGAAAGCGGAAACATGGTTTAAAGCGCACAAGAAACAAGTAACAGTGGACTGTTCAAGTACAAATACCATTAACCCTAACCATAGTGACTATTAATCTTCCACTTCAATATATTCAAATATTAACTGAGACTGTTATCAAATTTCATTCACAGATAAGTCAAGTAAAACATTAGATTATAAAATCAGAACTTAGACTTATATCAGAACTTAACAGTCATCAGAACATAATTTCTTAACTTGAAAAAGGAATGCCTATCTTAGTAAGTCCTCATACAAGTTCTGAGTTATACTCTTCAGAACTTAATCATCAGAATATGCAACCAGATCTTGTCCTCAGAATTTGTGCAATAATGACACAATGACTGTTTATCTAAAATATCATAGACCTCCACAGAAATTTTCATCATTCAGATGGAGTGATTAGTGTGTGCATTTAGCTAAATAACAGACAAAGAGTAAAGTCTGATTCACTTCAGTACATCTTAGAAATAAGGCATAACTAAAATTTTGCTAAAGAGCTGTCATTGTCCTGAAACCTACTGATGAATGAGTTCATGCTTGAGTCCACCTCAACTATTTTGTGCTAATTTTATGCATCATTTGAAATTCTATTTTACAGTGGCTTCTCAGTGTAAGTGAGTCACGACTGCTTATCAGAATTTATGCTATTATCAGAGTATTTCTCTAGTAATCATAGAGTGTGAAAAGTCACCAAGAAAATATTTTGCTTTTCTAATACATATTTACTTAATACCAGCAATGCACTTGGGTCGTCCCTTCCACATTTTTACTCTAGATCTCGAAGGAGTACCTGATTTTATTCTTTGATCTTTTTGCTTTTTCTTTTGATAAGTGAGGTTTATCAGCACTTAGTACATTCAGCAGTTTTACTAGTATCAGATTTTAACAGATGAGTAGCATTATTCTAATTTGTGACTTAGTAATAAGATATACAAAGTAAACTCAACTAAGCTCATTTATCAGAATTTTCTAGTGTCATAAGATTTCCACTGAAATAATTACTTCTTACATGGAATCATTTGTGTATTGAAGACTACTAGGTCAGTATCTAGTACAGTTATCCTCATAGGATTGAATAGTTACTTGAACAGACATATCACTTATCAGAGTTTAGAAACATATATCAGACAACAATCAGTACTTAAACGTGTATTTCAATTAAGCACAGAATAAACAAAGAGATTACATTCTGTAAATACTGATCATAAAGTCTGATGCATCAGAACAAAACTAGACAGATTTAGAAAAAGAACCTGAGACCATTCCAAGTTCATTTACCAATCTTGTAAAAGTGGCTTCACATAGTGGTTTTGTGAAGATATCTGCTAGTTGTTGATCTGTTGGAACAAAGTGCAATTCCACTGTACCTTCATCCACATGTTCCCTTATGAAGTGGTACCTGATGCTGATGTGCTTTGTCATAGAGTGTTGAACTGGATTACCTGTCATAGCAATAGCACTTTGATTATCACAGTAAATAGGGATTTTGAAATATGTTAACCCATAATCCAGTAACTGATTCTTCATCCAAAGAATCTGTGCACAACAGCTTCCTGCAGCAATATACTCTGCTTCTGCAGTTGATGTAGAAATTGACTTTTGTTTCTTGCTGTACCAAGAAACCAATCTGCCTCCAAGAAATTGGCAGCTTCCACTTGTGCTTTTCCTGTCAATTTTGCAACCTGCAAAATCTGCATCTGAGTAACCTATTAGTTTAAAATCTGATTCTCTAGAATACCATAATCCCAGAGCAGCTGTTCCTTTAAGATACTTAAAGATTCTTTTTACAGCTGTTAAGTGAGGTTCTCTTGGATCTTCTTGAAATCTTGCACAAAGACAGGTAGCATACATGATATCAGGTCTACTAGCAGTTAGATAGAGTAAAGAGCCAATCATACCTCTGTAGTCAGTAATATCTACTGATTTACCGGTATCCTTATCCAGTTTTGTTGCAGTGGCCATAGGAGTGGATGCACTTGAACAATCTTGCATTCCAAATTTCTTCAGCAAGTTTCTGGTGTACTTGGTTTGACAAATAAAAGTGCCTTCTTCATTCTGCTTGACTTGAAGGCCCAGAAAATAGCTAAGTTCCCCCATCATACTCATCTGATATCTTGACTGCATTAGTTTGGCAAACTTCTTGCAAAGTTTGTCATTTGTAGACCCAGAAATGATATCATCAACATAAATCTGAACCAGAAGTAAGTCATTTCCATGGTTGAGGTAGAATAGTGTTTTGTCTATTGTTCCTCTGTTGAATCCACTTTCCAGAAGAAACTGAGCTAAAGTCTCATACCATGCTCTAGGAGCTTGCTTAAGTCCATAAAGTGCTTTATCAAGCCTGTAGACATAATCTGGATGTTTGGTATCTACAAAGCCTGGAGGTTGTTCAACATATACCTCTTCCTCCAATTCTCCATTGAGAAAAGCACTTTTCACATCCATTTGAAAGACAGTAAACTTTTTGTGAGCAACATAAGCCAAAAATATCCTTATGGCTTCTAACCTAGCAACTGGTGCAAATGTTTCATCATAATCAATTCCTTCATGTTGATAATATCCTTTTGCAACCAGCCTTGCCTTATTCCTTGTAATTATGCCATCATTGTCAGTTTTGTTTCTGAATACCCATTTTGTACCAACAACAGATCTATTCTTTGGTCTTGGCACTAGGGTCCAGACTTTGTTTCTTTCAAATTCATTTAACTCTTCCTGCATTGCTTGCACCCAATCAGCATCTTGAAGAGCTTCTTCAACTTTCTTTGGCTCAGTCTAAGAGAGAAAAGAATTGTAGAGACATTCATTTGAAGTACCTGTTCTAGTTCTGACACCTGCATCAGGATTTCCAATTATCAAATCAGGTGTATGTAATTTTGTCCACTTCCTTGCAGATGGAAGGTTTTCTCTAGAACTGGATGCTCCCCCATGATCCATGCTATCTTCATATTCTGATGCTCCCCCTGAAACTGTGCTCTCTGAGTTGGATTCTTCAGAATTTAGATTTTCAGCACTATCAGAACTTGGCTTATCAGAACTTAACGAATCAGAACTTGAAGAACCAGATGTATGTTCTGATGTTTCTTGAGCTGTGGTAGGATCTTGAGTATGCTCCCCCTGCATAGGTGCATCTTCCCTTGGCGTAGCCACCACAGTTTCAATAACATCAGAGTTTATTCCATCAGAGTTTACAGTATCAGGACTTAGACTGTCAGGAGTTTCAGTATCAGAATTTGAGTCTTCATTTTCAAATCTCAGCTGATCATGGTCAATGAAATCTTCAAGACCAGTAATCTTCTTGTCATCAAAAGAGACATTGATAGATTTCATGACCACTTTTGTTCTCAAATTATAGACTCTGAAGGCTTTTGTGGAAAGTGAATATCCAACAAAGATTCCTTCTTCAGCTTTTAGATCAAACTTTGATAACTGTTCAGGATGAGTCTTGAGAACAAAACACTTGCATCCAAATACATGAAAGTATTTCAGATTTGGCTTCTTTTTCTTCACCATCTCATATGGTGTTTTTCCATGCTTGTTAATGAGTGTTGCATTTTGAGTAAAACAAGCAGTCTGCACAGCTTCAGGCCAGAAATAGGTTGGAAGCTTTGCTTCTTCAAGCATTGTACGTGCAGCTTCAATGAGAGTTCTATTCTTCCTTTCAATAACTCCATTTTGCTGTGGAGTTCCAGGAGCAGAAAATTCCTGCTTTATTCCATGGTTTTTGCAGAACTCTTCCATTATTAAATTCTTGAACTCAGTGCCATTATCACTCCTTAAAACTTTCACAGAATCTTTGACCATTTTATCCAGATGTTTGACATGATCAATCAAGATAGATGCAGTTTCACTTTTTGTGTGCAAGAAATACACCCATGTGTATCTGGTGAACTCATCCACTATGACCAACACATACTTTTTCTTTGCAATAGACATGACATTTACTGGACCAAATAGATCAACATGTAGTAGATGATAAGGCTCAAGAATTGATGATTCAGTCTTGCTCTTGAATGAAGATTTTCTTTGTTTGGCCTTCTGACAGGAATCACAAAGACCATCAGGAGCAAATACTGACTTTGGCAGTCCTCTCACAAGATTTTTCTTGACTAGTTCATTTATATTGTTGAAATTTAAATGAGAGAGTTTCTTATGCCATTCCAGCTTTCTTCAATTGATGCTCTACTCATCAGACAGATTGCAGAACCATCAGTACTTGTTGAAAGCTTAGCTTCATAAATGTTACCATGCCTGTATCCTTTCAGAACAACTTTGCCTTTAGATTTACTCACAATTTCATAGTGTTCTTCAAAGAAATCAACATGATAACCTCTGTCACAGATTTGACTTATACTCAGCAGATTGTGTTTA
Organism: Apium graveolens; assembly: GCF_009905375.1. NCBI lineage: Eukaryota > Viridiplantae > Streptophyta > Magnoliopsida > Apiales > Apiaceae > Apium > Apium graveolens. The sequence continues at coordinate 7,989,109 of NC_133653.1, forward strand.
AGTCCTGAGACCAGAGCTACATTTTTAATTATGACATTTCCAAGATTGATATTGCCATATCCCAATGTTTTTCCAATGTTGCCATCTCCATAAGAAACACTTGGGTCAGCTTTCTCCACAAAGTCTGATAGCAGGGCCTTATTTCCAGTCATATGTCCTGAACATCCACTGTCCAAAACTAGAATATTTTTCCTGTTGCCCTGCAATCATAAAGACCACTAATTATTAGTTTTAAGGACCCAGACTTGCTTGGATCCTTTGGCCTTATTAAGTTTGTTAACATTTGCAGCGGATTTAGCATCAGAGTTTATGTTAACATTTTTCTTATCAGAACTTACACTATCAGACTTTGAATCAGAATTTACACTAGAAGGAACAATGGAAACTTTCTTCAAAGAAGGTTTTATTTGATAATAATCATAGTACAAGCTATGATATTCCTTACAAGTATAAATGGAATGCCATAAACTACCACAATGAAAACAAGGATTTTGTGGTTTGTATCTAACAGACTGACTCTTAACTCCTGATTTTGAAGGTAAGGAGTTAATATTCTTATTCTTCCTGCAAAAAGAAGCCAGATGGTTAGAACTTCCACAGTTATGACATGTTTTCCTAGGAGCATCAGGAACAGGTTTATAATTATTGCTTTTATTCACACCTTCCTTTCCATTCCTATTTTTTCTAGGTGATTTTACCTTGTTTGCATTCTTAACATCTTTCAGCTTATGCTTAAGCTACTTCTTTGTCATTAAGCCTATGTTCACTTCAGCTGTCTTATCCTGTTTTAGTTTGTCAGAAGTTAATTCCTTTGTAACTTCTGATTTCTCATTTTCAGACTTTACAGTTACAAACATAACAGGTTTTAACTTTGGCTTTTGCTTATCAACAGGCTTAATTTCTTCAGTTCCTTTATCATTCTTATCTTCTCCATAACCTAAGCCCTCTTTCCAGTTTCCACTACTTAGCAAATTTTGAGTTGTTTTGTCATAGTTAGTCCAAGTCCTGATAATATCTCTTTCCTTTTCTAACTCAGTTTTTAGAGATTCATTCATTTTTAGCACTTCATCCCTAACATAAAAAGCATCATCTCTATCCTTCTGAGTTTGATGGAACATGACTAACTCTTTTTCTAATAAATCATTTCTTTTCTTAAATGCAAGATTTTCAGAAGTTAATCTTTCACATGTTAAAGTTTGATCTCTATAACTAACAAACATGGTTTTAAGATATCTTCTCAACTCATTAATATCATCAGTATGAAAAGCATAAGTAGTCTGAGGTACCTTTATTTCAGCAGCTTCAGAACTGCTCTCAGCACTTTCTTTATCAGCATTTGCCATCAATGCATAGTTTTCCTCACTTTCAGAGTCTGAGGTGTCTGTCCAGCTTTTCTGCTTTGTGACAAGAGCCTTGCCTTTGTCACCCTTTACCTTCTTGCAATCAGGAGATATGTGGCCTTTCTCACCACAGTTATAGCATTTAACATTGGTGTAATCTCCTCTGTCAGACTTTCCTCCTCTGCCTTCAGATCTTCTGAAATTCATCTTATCAGAACTTATGCCTTTCCTGGAAAACTTCTTTCCCTTCCTGAACTTCCTGTATGCAATCTTTGTGATTCCTTTCACCATAAGAGCACACAGCTTCATCATCTCCTCATCAACATCAGTCTCAGGCAAGCTTTCAGAATCTGAGTCATCATCACTTTCAGAATTTGATGACTCAGTTTCAGACTTTATGACAAGAGCTTTACCCTTGTCTTTCCTTGAGGAAGCTGCTTTGGGGAATTCTTCTTTAGCCTTAAGAGCAACTGTCCTTGACTTTCCTCCTTTCCTCTTGCTTCTTTGTTCCATCTCAAGCTCATGAGTCTTGAGCATACCATAGATTTCGTCAAGAGTTGTTTCATCAAGATTATAGTTGTCTCTTATTGTAGTTGCCTTCAAATCCCAGCATTCAGGAAGAGCTAACAGGAACTTAAGGTTTGAATCTTCAAGATCATACTCTTTATTAATCAATGACAAATCATTCAAAAGTTTGACAAATCTATCATATAAATCATTCAATGACTCATTAGTCTTTGAGTCAAAGTGTTCATACTCTTGAGTGAGTATTGTCTTCATGTTCTTCTTAATTGTCTCCGTTCCCTGACACCTTGTTTCCAGAGCATCCCATATCTCCTTAGCAGTCTTGCAGTTGATTACCCTGTTTGACATTACATTATTAATGGCACTATACAGTAAGTGTCGTACCTTGGCATCCTTAGCAATTGATGCTATATCTTCAGCAGTATAATCACTCTTCTCCTTTGGTACGGTCTTTGGTGCTTCACCTGCAACTGCAACTGCGAGCTTGGTTGGTTTGTGAGGGCCTTCTTTGATTCTATCAAGGTATTCTGGATCTGTTGCTTCCAGGAACATGGTCATCCTTACCTTCCATATGGGATATTCAGATGGTCTCAGTATGGGAACTCTGATGGTCTCATACCGACTCTGAATTTCTGATTTTGGTGGTTCCTCAGTTTTGGTAGGCTTAGTTGGAGTTTCTGTGTCCGACATGATTGTGTTTGGATCTTTAACTGTATGTGTGTTAACAGATAGGCTCTGATACCACTTGTTAGGTCACACACACACTGTAGAGGGGGTGAATACAGTGTATAATACAATCAAATCGAACTTTAAGAACTTAAGTAACAGAAAACAAACTTTATTGAAACAATAAACTTTGTTACAGTATGGAACTGTTACCTCTCAGTGATGAACAATATCACGAGAGCTGCTAGGGTTACAATGAATAATCTTCTCGAAATATATGATAACACTTATAGTGTAAACCCTATGTCTGTGTTTATATACTACACAGTTACAAGATAATCGCTAATTGATATGGAATATAATTCTGCTTCCTAAAATATATCAATCAGATATCTTTTCTTCCAAGTATTCCATTCTTCACGGAATTCCTTCTTCATGCATATCTCTTTTTATGTTTATCTCGATCTTCTTTCCTTTAATCAGCTACTGTCCTACTCTGATCATCCTTCAGCACTTAAGTTCTGATATCTAACTTCTGATGATTATCTCCTGATAATATAAGTACTGATATCCTTAAGTCCTGACTTCCAGTATAAGTCCTGATCAACAGTTAAGTACTGATTTGTCCTGTTAAGTAAGATCTGAAATCTAAACATAAATTATATTAGCCATGACATTATCAAATATATTTAACAACTTATTACTCACTTATTCACTTTAAGTCATAAGTTACTTATTTTAAAATTTCTCAAACGGACACAATATATCCACCACTTATTGTGAACCATTTGAGAATTTTAGTATTTCTTATTAACAAAATCAGTGGTACACTGGTATTATTAAATTTAAAAATAAAATGTGACCATCTTATATCTTATCAGTTGACTTATTTTTATTGGTGGGTATCTATTATTAATAAGATCGATCAATAAAAGGTCATCTAATACTTATTGTGCGGTAATGAGCTTGTCATGTGAATTTAGAGGTATAATCTTGTATTATGGGATATTTTTCAATTCGGACAAGTATGTCAGGTGTTTAAGACAGGGAAGAGAGTTTATGATACCCGATTACACGTTGTTAAAATTAAGACCGAATTACTCAATTTATTTTGAGACTAGGAATTGGGATTTGATCCGATTTAAAAAAAATGAAAATTGACCCCGATTATGATAGTTCATATTTTGTTTATCACTCATATTAAGTCATGGATAGAGGTTAAACATGTCGTTAATCTTTTTAGAGTAAATGCAAGAGTTGTGCCTCAACTTTACAAATTGTGTAAGTTGAATAGCAAAATGTGTACCTGAAGTTTACAAAAACATGCAATTTGTTTATGACCGTTAACTTTTTTAACACCGTAAATGAAAACTTCTTTTTGAATGCAACATGTGTACCTGATGACTGGAAATGGTGCAAATTGTGTACCTGAAATTTGATAATAGCAAAATGTGTACTCGGAGAAATCCGTGCAAACTGTTTCGAGTCGTATTTTCGTGCAAAATTGAATATTTATATTAACTAAATTAAATAAACAAAAATATAGTATAATATTTTTAAATAAATATTATATAATTATATATAATATTTATATAAAATTTATATACAATGTTATAATATCGAGTATTATTTTAAAAATATAAAGTATTATTTAAAAAATAAATTTGCACATATTTTTAATAAATATACACGGGTTTAGGAGAGAGTATGTGTCGTTCGGCTCGATTTTTGCGTAAAACTGGAACCGGAACCATAGATCTTCGGTTTTAAAAATCGAAAACCGCAATAACAACCAAATTATCAGTATTTGTTTTGATTTTAAAGAGCTCGATTAGGTTTTTAAAATCGGAAAAAATTAAAATATTAAAAATAGTACAAATTAAGTAAAAATAATTGTTAAAAAATTATTTTTTCCTACAAATTACTAGTACAACAAAATTAGTACACTAATGCAATTTCTACAAGTTCCCGAAGTAGATGAAATTTTAAGAAAAATGTATGACATAAAAGTGAGTCCGGTGAACATAACCTCATTTTTTAACAGTTACAGCTTACTTCTTTTAATATTTTGAATTATTTTCTAGTTCTAAAACTTATATAAATTATATTTTTATTATTAATAATAATTGGGTCGGGTCGGTTTGGTCTTGACCGGCTTTTGACGATTCTGGCCTGATTTTGATTTTAATTTAGTTTTTTGCTCACCCCTACATATATTCATTACAGATATTAATATTTAACTAAAAAATTACATAAGTTGTAGATTGTGTACTTTTAGGGAAAAACAAAACCGATACTAAAACTTGATTGTGTAATTTTGTGTTCAGTTACTTCGTGTATTGTAGCTAAAATGTACGTAAATACAAACACTAAATTTTTAGGTAATTCCGTGTCGTGTATTTTTTATCGTGTAATAAATTGTCGGATTAATTATATTACAGTTAAACCTCTTTAAAGTAATAGGGTCGGGACCAAGAAAAAATATTACTTTAGCGAGTTTATTTTATCGGGAGTAGAAATACACTGTGTCAATTATGTTGGTACCGGAGAAAAATATTATTTTATCGAGGTTATTACTTTATCGAGTTTTAAGTGTACATCTTATTTATTACAGGCACAATATGAATTTTATCTAAATTTCTATAGTCATGGTACCCGACGATCAATGTAATAAAATTTATTAGATATTAAAATAAATAGATGAAACATAATATATAATTCGAAACAGTTTTTTTCCTCCATTTCTGGATAATTTTAGTTGTACGATTAAACTATTGTTGAATTAAACATTATTCAAGATAGAGTGGAAGTAAAAAAGAAAACTAAACTCGTTAAATTTATTTTTATTTTATGATTCAACTTCAAATTGATTCTTTTTTCAATACCATTTCAAATTAGTAAATAATTTTAAAGATACGGTTTTTTTACTCCAAACTTTAGGTACACAATTGGTACTATTTCGAATCTTTAGGTACACATCTTGCATTTAAAAAATAGTCTCCATTATCGGTGTTAAATGAAGTTAACAGTTGTACACAAAATTCACGGCTTTTGTTAATTTTAGGTATACATTTTATTATTTTCAAACTACGAGTACACGAGTTGCACAAAATTAGAAACTTGTGGTACCCATTTTGCATTTTACTCATCTTTTTATCAAACATGCTGTTAATCTTTTATTCTTTTTTTTTTTGAAAGGAAAATATTTCATTAAATCAACCAGCTTCGGACAATATTGTCTCCAACAAATAGATCGGAGGAGACGAGATTACAACGGAACTATTTAACTCACAAGGTATTCTAGCTATGCTATGAGCAACCTTGTTCGCTTGTTTCCGAACAAAATTAACTGACAGATGATTACTACTACTAATGATTCCATGACCATAGTTTATAAGGTCACCGATCTCCAGCAAATTCTGCAGACCTTGGTTTATTGCTCTCACACTAATCAACGAGTCACTCTCTACCACCACTGGACCCGTGGTTACTTCCTGCGCCCAACCCAGAGCTTCAATAACCCCTACTAGCTCAGCTTCCCAGACCAAGACCTTCCCTGCAACTCTTCGAACTTTTCCTCCTAAATAACTACCATGAGAATCTCTGAGAACCATCCCGACTGTAAATGATTCCTGACCCTCAAAAACTGATGCATCCACATTGATCTTAAAGCACCCCTCATCAGGAGGTTTCCATTTACTATCACCCTTGGACTGAACAGTTTCCTGGCTAGGTCCAACAAAATGCTTCTGGTTTGCTACTTGTCAATCTAATATTTGTTTCTCACTCCAAGCCATTACTGCTGCTGCTGTCATATTCTTCCCCTCAAATATACGTTTATTTCTCGCAAACCATACCCCCAGAGCACTTTTGCCAATTTAACCAAGATATCAGCAGGTTCCGTAGCTAAAATCTGCAAAAGCCATTCATGACTATACTCCATATCCCAATCTGCAGAGTTAATACCATTTAGCTGCCAGCATTCCTTAGCAAAACTGCACTCGAAAAACAAATGCCTCAGATGTTCAATATCTCCCTCACATCCCGAATAAGCCATTGGTACTATAATGCCTTTACTTCTCAGCAACATCCTGACTGGTATAGTATTCCTACAGTATCTCCACAAAAAAACTCTTATTTTATGAGGGATATCCAGATTCCACAGCCTTCCCCAACCTTTTGATTGTTGCACCCCTTCATTAACTCGTTGATCTCGACACCATTGATAGTACCCTGATCTCACCGTGTACTTTCCATCCTTTGAATGGACCCAGGCAATCCTGTCTCTAGTACTTACTGGTGGAATTCGAGTATTCAAAATAGCCTCTACATCCTCGTCGTTAAAATGAAGTTTGATTTTATTCTCGTCCCATAGTCTCCTGTTCTCCTGAAAAAGGTCACAGACCCTCCACCTTAGACCTTGGCTCGATGTTTGCTCTTTGTTTATACTAAAATCCTCCTTCGTTCTGAGCCATCTATCAGACGACACACTAATCGACTCACCATCTCCCACGACCCATCTCAACCCTTTCTTCAATCCTTCCTTTGCCTCCCACAAACCTGACCAAGTATAACTAACCCCACCTGATCTTTTGGCTTCCAAGAAGTGACTATTTGGATAATATCGTGCCTTCAGTAGCCTTGACACTAATGTGTGTGGCTCATTTACTAGCTTCCAACACTGTTTTCCCAAAAGTGCTATATTAAAACCTTGTATATCTCTGAAGCCGAGTCCCCCTTCTTTCTTCGACATACACATCCTATTCCACCCTAGCCACCTTATTCCCTTACTGCTCGACGACTGATTTTGCCAAAAAAACCCATTCATGACCCTTTGGATTTCCTGACAAAGAGATTTAGGCATCAAGAAGCAGGACATTGCATAAGCAGGTATGGACTGCACCACATTCTTCAACATCACTAATTTCCCAGCTCGAGAAAGCATCTTAGAGCTCCACCCTTTAATTCTCTGCACAACTTTCTCCTTCAAGTACTTAAAAACATTCTTCTTCGATCGACCAATAAGAGATGGAAGTCCAAGATATTTGCTTTCACCTATATCATTATGAACACCAAGTGACTGTTTGATCTCCCCCTGTTTGTCCCTTCTTACATTTGAACTAAAGAAAATTTCCGATTTCTGGTAGTTAACTGCTTGACCTGACTCTGTCTCGTAATCGTTCAATATTTCTTTAACTGCTAAAGCTTCAGCTGTGGTTGCTCTAAAAAACAGGAAACTGTCATCCGCAAACAGTAAATGAGTTATCGATGGAGCTGAAACACAAATACTGCAGCCATTCATTCTATTACTTGCAGCTGCTTCTTTGAGTGACAGAGACAAACCTTCTACACATATTAGGAAAAGATATGGTGACAAGGGGTCTCCCTGGCGTAAACCACGAGATGGGATTATAGGTCCAATCATAGAACCTTGGAAAGATATAAAATACGACACTGTTGTAACACACATCATAATCCACTTAATCCATCTCTCCGAGAAACCCATTACCTGCATCCTGTGTCTAAGATAGTCCCAGCTCACCCTATCATAGGCTTTGCTAATATCTAGCTTCAAAGCCACATCTCCTTCTGAGCCATTATGTTTTCTTTTCATGTGGTGCAACAGCTCGAATGCCACTAGCACATTATCTGTTATTTGCCGACCTGGGACAAAAGCCGACTGCTCCTCAGATATAACTCCTGGGAGAATACTTTGCAACCTGTTCGCTAGGACCTTTGCCATTATCTTGTATAGGACGTTACAAAGCGCTATAGGCCTAAGGTCTCTCGGATCCTCCACAATGTCTTTCTTAGGAATAAGCGCTAACATCGTGTCATTAACCTCTGAAGAGAACTTACAGTCTTTCAGCCATTGTTGACAGCACTAAAATACTTCCTTACCAATCAGATTCCAGAAGTGATGGTAGAAAGCTGGGTTAAGCCCGTCTGGCCCACTCGATTTATCTGGATGCATACTATTTACTGCCTTAGTAAATTCAGAGAACGACAACTCAGCTGTTAACATATTGTTTTGATGCTGTGAGATTATTGGAGGTACTGTCTGTCTCTGAGTAACCCTCTCTTGCTCTGCTCCTTTAAAAATATTACTGAAGTAATTTTTCAACAGAGAACACATCCCACCATGGCTTGTTACTAATCTTCCTTCTTCTGTTTTAAGACCTGCAATATGATTTAACTTCTTCCTACTAGAAGCTGCTGCATGAAAAAATTTTGAATTCGTGTCCCCATCTTTCAACCAGAAACTCTTCGCTCTTTGTTGCCAATAAGCTTCCTCATGCACTAGAATGTCATTCAACTTTTCTTTTTCTTCAAAATACAGTTGCACTCCATCATCATCCTCTCTATTTTTTAGCTCCTCAATTACTTCCTTCTGTCGCACTACTTTCTCTCTGAATTTGTTGAAGAACTCTCTTCCCCATTTCTCCATAAATCTCGACAGAGCTGTCAGTTTTGGGATCAAATGGATGGCTGGTAAACTGCTCCAGTGAACCGCTACCTCTTTATGGAACTTCTCCTCCTTAAGCCATGTATTCTCAAATTTAAATCGAAACTGTTTTTTGGTAACAGTCGTATCAAACAGCTCAAGCTTTATTGGGTCATGGTCTGATCTAATCACATGAAAAACTGATAAACTGCACAAAGGGAACTTACTCCACCACAAGCTATTTGCAAAGCACCTATCCAGCCTCTCTCTAATCCAGCTAGAAGTCCCTCTACTCTTCTCCCAAGTGAAGTCACCACCCCTCAAATCAAGCTCAATCAAAGCACTATCCTCAATAGCTCTTCTGAACCCATCCATTAAATACTGAGGATGATTATTGTTTCCTTTCTTATCAGTACTATAAAGAAGATCATTAAAGTCCCCTAAAATGCACCATGACAGCTGCGAACTAGCTGCAAGAGATCGAATAAGGTCCCAAGAAGCTTGCCTTCTTTCTCTTTCAGGAAAACCGTAGAAACAAGTTAGACGCCAATCACTACCACTTCTCTCCGTAACTTTTATGTCAATGTGATTTTGAGATGCTGCTATAACCTCACATAACATATTCACCTTCCAGAAAACTGCTAACCCCCCTCCTCTACCTTGCTTATCAATAGAATAAAAATTCACAAAACCGAGCTTTAAAGCAATAACTTCAATCCTTTTTTTATCAGCTAACGTTTCAGACAAAAATAAAAAATCAGGCTTATGAGATTTTAACATCTCCTTCAACACACGAACTGTGCGAGATGAGCCCACACCTCGACAGTTCCAACCAATGGCATTCATTGTTGTTGGCTGGCTTGCATTGCAAGCTCAGCCGGACTAGTTTTTGCAGATACTGATAAATCCTCACGAGAAATACCAGAGTCTATAGTAACCTGATTAATCTGAAAATTTGTATTCTGAAGGCCCAAATCCACTTCCATATGGCCCAACTCAAGCCCACCACCTCTCCTACGTTTACGGTCTTCTAACTGAAGGCTTTCATTCTCATCCTCTATCTGCTCATATAGCATATTTGACGTAGTTATAAATCCCTTTAAATTAGCACCAGTATCTTTTTTTGAATACTTGCTACTTTCACGGGAGTCAGTTACAATCACCATCCTACAATCTCTCATCACCCTTATCTCCTTTCCTTTTCTTGAACCACCTTCCCCCGAAAAATTCTGCTGATTGCCCTCCCCTCCAATCCTGGCCTCCCACGTGTCATCATTCTCCTCCCTTAGCCATTTGCTTTGGGACTGCCCTGCCACCTTACGCGATGGTGCCCTGAGCCAGCTACCCCAGTCCTTCACCACCACCTCATTGTCATTGTTCATAGAGCTTCTGCAGAAACGATCAGTATGGCTCACCAAACCACATGTGAAACAAAACTCACCCAACCTTTCATACTTACACTCGACCACAAACTCCTTTCCATCCTTCTTTACTATCTTCTTCTTTCTCTTCAGAGGTTTACGTACATCAATCTTGATCCTTACTCTCATATAATCCCTCCAGATGGATGTGTTGTTCTTCGTGTCGTATTCTAGAAAAACTCCAAAGAAATTCCCAAGCTGTTTGCCCACGGATTCCACCATATAACCTACTGGGAGATTGTAAATTTGTATCCATATATTCAAGTACCATGGTTTGACATGTGCCGGATTGACCCCTGTAGCTACTCTTTCTAATGCTATCATCGCATTATCAAAAGACCATGGCCCTCCTTTCTCCACCCAATGCATGTCTTCCTTCCTGTAGAACTGAAATAGATATAAGCTTGATTCCAGATCCTTAACATTCAACCCCATTGTTGGTCTCCAGACATCTGCAATCTTGGATTTCATGGCTCTGAAGTTGACACTCTTCTCTGTAAGCAGACGTCCTACAAGGCAAAGATCATACTTATTCACACTCTCATCAACATCTCCATCCAGCACAAACGCATCATTCTCCTCCTCCTCGATGGCTAGATTTCTCATCCCCTGCCCAATCTCATCTTCATTTTCCATAATGACGGGACCTAAGCTCCCACAATATTCTTAATCTCTTATGAATATGGAGAGAAAACAAAGCTCCCACATGAAATGGAGAGAATTTTAAACTTACATGACAGAAGGAGTTAACCACTATACTTGATGACCTAATTAAAGCTCAAAACCACCAAAATTTAAGATGTGAACATAATCAATATATCTTAAATGCATCTTGAGAATGTCTAAAAAGACAATTAAAACAAAACACAAGGGGGGTATACATTAATCTTTTATTCTGTTTGTTGTTTTGCAGTCACAGGAGAGGTGTGAGGTGTTAATTTTGGGCTGGATCTAGTAATATCGTGAGGAGATGGGCCGTATGTTGATTGGACTTTATATTGCACTTTGTATAAGTCCAAGAAGCCGATTTGACCCATGACCCGTTATATTCCCTTTCGGACCTGCATTGTTTGTAACTGAACAAAAGCTGACTAACCCGATAAATCGACATAACTTGTCCCTTATTTTTAATTCAATTCTAATGTTATAAATTGAAGTTTAATTAATTTATATTTTTACCATACGAGATTGGGTCATGATTTAATTGCAGCCGTTATATATTTAAACTTATTTGTTATTTTAGACAATTACATTATATCATAAACTAATAAAATAAAATAAATGTTAAAATAGTCAAATTACTAAAACATCTAATATTAATAGAAAACAGTAAAAAAGATATTCATAGTTTTTAATAAAAAGGCGCCCATCTGAATTGAAAGGTAACTTTCATACATATGAAAAATCTCAAAACCTATAAAATAAAACAAGATAATGTCTACGCGTGTAAATTTTTCGACGAGAAATAATTTTTTCGATTATTTCTACGATACGATGAGTTATTTACGAAAAATGACTTCTTCAATCATTTACGAAAAACTCTAAGATAACATTCAAAAAATATACCAAAAGCTAAAAATCTAAAAGTTAAATATAACAATATCATATCGATATACGTGTACAAATTTTTCGGTAATAAATAATTACTTCAATCGTTTGTACAATTACCAAGAAATAATTCATTCAATCGTTTGTTCGGGCGAGGACCTGGGACCCACAAAAGAACAAAATCGATTTCATTTTATAAATATAAAAACTAAAATCAAAACAGGAAACAGCATAGAATATAGATAGACACAAAGGTACGAGGTATAGACACATGTAAAACGGTGCGGTCCAGCAAGGCAAAGCTTATATAAGTTGAACTCTGTTTAACAGCCTCTCTCTCACGCTTCTCTTCACTTCACTTCCCAACACATAAATTTACATACATAATAAAACAAATAATATATTATTATTTTATTTCACATACATATATAATTTGTTGAGAAACTTCAAATTCACCTTCAGTTCTCTCCTTCGTTGCTCGTAAGCTTTCTCATTTCCTCCACGTAAATTCATATTTGTAAGGATATTAATGTGTTTTTATCTTTTATATGTGTTTGTTTTGAGTTTTTTTACATGATCATAGCAGAATTAAACTTGTTTTTATGTGTGTTTGTGTGTGTGATCATAGCGAAATTTAGTTATGTTTTTGGTGCTGTCGGTAATTTTTTTTAACCGCGGGCGAGTTAACTTCTGTGTAATTTGCCTAGTGAGATTTTTCGGTTTAACTTTTTACGGTTGGAAGTCGTTAATTGCAGAAATTTAAATACTCGATAAGGTGTTGGAAATTGTTAATTGAAGAAATTTAAAAATCTCGATAAGTTGTAGTTGGAAATTGTTAATTGTAGAAATTTAACTACTCGATAACATGTAGTTGGAAATTGTTAATTTTAAAGAAATTTAAAATTCTCGATAAGTTGTAGTTGGAAATTGTTAATTGTAGAAATTTAAATACTCGATAAGTTGTAGTTTTACGTGTGCTAATGAAATTTTAAAATGTATTAGAATTGGCAAAATAGTATTCGAGGGGTACTAATGGAATTTTAAGTTACGAGGAAATGTATTAGACTTGGTTTAAAGTTTAATCAGTGGATTGTAGTCCATTTTGGGTTGGTAGTACTTGCTGATCAATTTGATTATAGCTTTACCTCTATCAGAAAGTCCCGTTTGATGCCTATTTAGGCCTGTCGAGGACTATGTATATTTTCGTAAATGTTTTTTTAAATCGTAGGGAACCCGCAGCCGCGGGTGCGCACTAGGTAAACCCCACGGGCTCAAAATGTTTCTATTGATTTCTTCGGTTTGCGGAATTTTAGTTGGAAAATATTTGGAGTTATGTGTCAATGTTGTCATCGAGTATTATGTTAAAAATGTAGTTGTATTTTTTTGGGTACACATGTTATTGGAAAATCATCACATGTTAAAATTAGACAAACAAGGCTTGCATTTGACAGTAGAGGAGGTATATTTTTGGTTGTTTTTGGTCACCTTCTGGTAATCGGTAATTTGTAACTGTATGTTATTTTTTTTCCTTGTCATCTCACTTTAAATTTGTACTTGCATACATACGGTGAGAGTGACACCTGGTATATATTGCTTCTTTCTGGAAGTAACAGATTTATATATTTTTTTTAAAAAATTGGTTGCAGGATATTTTGTGCATACAACATATCAGGAGGCTGCGTTAGGAAAATCTTGGTTCGCAATAATTGAAGATGTGATGAAGACGGTTTAATGCAGCTCCAAGTTTAAGTGACCACTACTTGTTTGGCCAATCCTACTACTGTTGGCCAACAATATTAATGTTTTGGACAGTTCTACTAGCCTTTTAGCTGATCTGTGGCAGTCGTCTGTGGTGTAGAAGGATCTATAACATTCAGTTTCTGTAAGCGGTAATGTGTCCTGTTCGGAGTTATAACAACATTTGCTGGTGTATTTCAGCTGCATATGTCTTTGCATTGGTTTGGTGTCTTAGTTCAGCACAGTATGGAAGCATTTCTGCTGAGTCTGAATTTGGTGATTTGTATAGTAAGCCACCAAAGTACTTATCTCCATTGAGTGGCTTGGTATCTTGCGAAGACTTGCAAGGTGTCGGATCGTTTGACACCACCTGCTTGCTGAATGCGAACCTGCATATAAATACTGACCTTTATGTAGTTGGTCATGGGAACCTCGAGATACTTCCTCATGTTTCTGTCATTTGTCCCGTAGAAGGATGTATAATAAGTTTCAATTTAACTGGCAATGTCAAAGTGGGTCAATACGCATCAATTGTTGCTGGTTCTGTAATTTTCTCAGCTGCGAGTCTGAGTTTTGAGCCTGATTCTCTTATTAATACAACTTCTTTGGGTGGATCACCACCACCTCGAAGTAGGGGCACACCAAGCAGCTATGACAGAGATGGTGGAGGGCATGGTGGGCGAGGTGCTTCCTGTCTGAAAAGCAATGACACAAAATATTGGGGTGGTGATGTTTATGCTTGGTCTACATTGTCCAAGCCATGGAGTTATGGTAGTAAGGGGGGTGGTATGTCTGCTGAACATCAGTTTGGAGGAAGTGGTGGTGGACGTGTTAACCTTGTCGGAGGAGACATTATATATTTAAATGGGTCTGTAATGGCTGAAGGAGGGGACGGGGGATCTGAAGGCGGAGGAGGATCTGGTGGAAGCATAATAGTGCATGCCAATAAACTGTGAGTACATCATGATTGTTTGGAGAAGTTGTTTATTTGCTATTAGTGTACTATTCGTGTGTCTTTCAGGTCAGTGTTGGTGTTGATACAAAGGTGTTTTAGTTAACACATCGTAGACTCGAAAATACTCATTTTAAACTTACCAACACTGTTGCAGCAGTGTAGCACTGATTTCTGTGTGCATCATTACGTGTGTGTATTGGGTAATCCTTGCTCGTGTGTTTCCCTTTAAATTACACAATTGTTTCCCGTGTATATATTTTTTATCGTCACCTGGCTTAATTTCTTTATTATTGCATGATTGTCCAATCTGAATTGTGTGAGGTACTGAAGTCCTTAGAATGTTAAACTCAGAACGAGTCAGTCCTAAAGTTCTGGTTGTTTTTGTTCAATATTTATAGCAGGTCTAACCTTATGAATGTTTTCATGTTTATCTAGTTTCTCAATCTGAGATGTGTTACCTTTATCCCTTCTTATGCTCGACACCAGTGCAAATTTTCAACTCGATTTGAGATTTTACCTTTACACATTCCATCTTTATATAGTTAGATCCATCATTCTTTTAATGTATTACTTACTTCCCACACTTCCTGTGAGATCATAGCTTTCATATCCACACATGCAATGCCTAGACTTGAGTATATAGATTGTCGAAGAGGCTCCCATCATGTTGTAATGTAATGTTTTCTGACACTTCCGACCTGCTCAGAGCTTAATACCCCGATACAATCCAATGCCTAAAGCCCGATTTTTCACAAGTGCAAAGTGTACTCGAATCGTCCTCTTTGACTCGTATATTATTACTCATTTCTCGTATCAGATTAGGTTTATTATTCTGCAATGGCTTTCAGTAAGTTTTTTTTCTTCTTTACCTGTTCTTAGCTTGATTTCTTGTAAATATTTTATAATTTAACTTAGTGTTCGTCTAGTATTGTATTTTCTATAAGTTTCCAATAAAAAAAAAGTATGCTCTTAAGATATGCATGTTGCTTTCGCTGGATAGGAAGGGCTTTGGTATCATAAGTGCAGCTGGTGGGAGGGGATGGGCTGGAGGAGGAGGTGGAAGAATATCAGTCCATGGGTACAACGATGGAGAAGAAGTCAAATTCACTGTGCATGGTTTGTATTTATACTTGTGGGGGTTATATCTAATGTCATGTCTTTAACATGTATTTACCTGCTTTAAGCTTGTTTAAACTTAAAGAAAGTCATTACTCAAGGAATTCTTTTCAACCGAAAATATTTTTAAATAAATATTTGAATTTAACATTTTTAAAATGTTATGGATTGGTCTTGTAAAAAGAAAGGTAGAATTTTACCATACTCGTTTTTTCACCCTAGTCATAAGCCTTCTTATATCTCACCATAGACACAGGCCCTCTATTATCTCATCCTAGGCATAGTCCTTCTTATTCTTTTAATTACTTTTTTGCGTTTGCGATATATTTCACATAATAAACCAACAAATTCTGCAGTAGGTGCATAATTGTTTTGTCATTGTAACCTTCTGATTTACATGCCATATATTATGGCATTTTAGTTGCATCCCCACCTACTAACCAAAAGAAGACGAAGTCCGATGAATGTTAGTGGCACGAAAAATTTCTTAATGATTAAAGTTTAAACCTGGATAATTTTAAAAGTGGCTAGTTAGATGTTCCTTTGGAAGAATTGGAAGTGGGCGTAAAGATATTAAGAGTAGACAGTGGTTAATTTTTTTTAATAGAATAAGAAAAGTACATCTGAATAATTTTTTTAATTGATTGCCTAACGGATTACACACTTGAAGTCACCGACACAGATTAGACTTGCCCAGGTGCCTAGCAATTTTTAGAACACTGATCTCGATATCGAATGGTGCAAGGATTTCCTAAAGTAAGATACACATGTGATTATATATAGGGACTAATTTAACAGAAAATTTTATCAAATAGGCACTTCGGATTTTTTCTGAAATTACAAATAAATTTATTTGTTTGAGTTAAATAAGTTATATTATGTTTTAACTATCACTGTTCCAAAATTAGAGTATAGAAATATGAAATTAACTTGTTAAATATGGTTTTCTTGTTTTTAACGTTGTTAAAATATTCATATACTTACTGTTAAATACATATATTGTTGCCTTAGTTTTGCATGTCGAACCTCAGTTATACATGTAAGTTTAGTTATCTAAAAAAGTGGTATCATATTTTAGCAAATATGTTGAATCTTGGTTACATATGTGTTAACAAAATTTTACTTATTTAGATGTTATATTATATAACAAAAGGGTCATAGTTTATAATTAATTTGTCATCGCACTCAAGGGTCAACACATATATAACCAAGGTTCTTAGTTTCTACTGGAACCAGCCCCATTAAATATATACTTGGTTGCATATGTTTGTTGAAAAAAGTTCATCGAATCCTTAAGGTTTCATATCCAGTGCAGCTATATGGTAGTTTATTAACCACATACTACAATCAACTCCACTAACTGTTTCAGCGTTGGGGACTTTAATTTTGCATATGCTAGATTTGATCCGGTCTTTATAAATCTGTTAAAAAGCAGGTCTCTTTGAGTCCTCTATTCTATTACATTTCACGAAAACATGAATGACCGAGATTGAATAAAACCTTCAGTTTCAGACTTTAATGGAAGGACATAGTTGACAATACACTCCTACATCCCTTTAAGCTTTGCACTTTGTGATGGGTGTGCATCTTGCTCTTTTAATAGTCATTCCCACTCTTTCCATATGTGTTCCATCATCTCTTTGCGTTTTTACCCACTGAAGCACAAGCATGTTCCATAGTGATTTCCTGTAGTTTTTTATTGTACATATATCTGATACTTTGTGAAAGTTCTGATATCAGTGCACGGAAGTTAGTGATTTACTGATTTTCCACGTCTTACTGGCTTCTCCTTTTCACTTCCAGATTTGATCATTTCCAGACATTAATAAATCATTAGTGGAATTTCTTACCTTTTTAAAAAATTTAGTAAATTATTGAATTAAATTTCATTTGGCAAAAGAGGGGTGGCCGCGAACTTTGTCAGAATTCTAAAGGACTAATTTCTAAAACTTTATATGATAATTTGTTTAGGGCATTTTTTTTAAACCTTTGTTGTCTATCTTTAATGAACAAGGGAGATACGTCACGAATAATATCCATCATCCATGGATACATAGACCATGGATCTAAGATCCCCTCTCTTTTTATACACACACAAGCACATACATTCACAAACATATGTGATTATCCCTTTTTTGTTTTAAGATGCATGATATTTTATTTGTCAATGCAGGTGGCATGAGTCTAGGGTGTCCATCAAATGGTGGTGCAGCAGGCACTTTATTTGATGCATCTATATTGAGTTTAAGAGTTGGAAACGATAATCTCACAACCGAAACAGAGACTCCTTTGCTTGATTTTTCTATTAGTCCATTATGGTTAAATGTTTTTGTGGAGAACAACGCCAAAGCTTTACTGCCTCTGCTTTGGAGCAGAGTTCAGGTTAGCAAGTCATATTACTTACTTCATACATTCACAAGCACAATCTTTTACATGTGTAAAATCATTTGTTAAATTGTTTGTTTACAGTGGTTAATGAGCCTATTTTATCTTTAGTAGCCCATAGTAATAAAACCAACGTAATTCTTCTCGTGTAACTTTTTGCTGAAGTAGATTTCATTAGCAGAATGTTGGGGTTGTTTTTATTCATTATTTACTTGTCTATCCTTGCAATATTTTGTAATAAGAGAATCTCTGTTAGTTAAAATATATTCTTATGCCAGTGGGGGAATTCATGCTAATACTATAGTAATCCATTGTTGTCAACAAAACTCTGAGTTTTCTATGGCTTTGTGGAGTGAAAATTTATTAGAAAATAATGAGATCATTGTCGAACTAATGATTCACGACTTAAGGAGATACCTGAAAGTTTCATCTTGGGTATATTTATATTAGTTTCAGGATTACAGTCATTCAATTTTATGATGTCCGTGATGTCCGTCACATGTTATGGTTTATCTCAGTCTGTAGTCTCTTCTAATCATAACTCTTGGCTAAAATACCTGGACCTATATGAGATGATACAAGCTGCACAAGGAATGACTCTTGCTGTAAAATAAATGATTAATTTTGTGTTGCAAATGATCTGGAGAGCAGAGTATATTTCATAAATTAAATGTATAAACTTTAAACACATGAAACCGCACAACTCAAGTATCGTTGAAGAATTAAGATGGAAAAATGATCTGAAGTTGACTACAGCTGATTCAGGTCATTTGATGTTCGTAATATGTAGGTCTTCCCTTTACTTTTGTGTGTATATCTTGTAATCATATTTAGTTCTTTTAAAGCAAGAGGAACATCTGGCTTCAGATTTTCTTTTGTGGTGAACCTCGGAATGTTCGTCTGTGTCCTATACTGTACTTCCTTTTGCAAGTAATCGCTTGAAATTAATAGTTCACTACTGTTGATTGGTTAGGTGAGGGGCCAAATTAGCCTGCTTCATGGAGGAATCCTCGTCTTTGGATTGTCTGAGTTTCAGGTTTCTGAATTTGAAATTGTCGCTGATGAACTTTCATTGAGTGATTCTGTTATAAAGGTACGACTTATAGTTCATGCCTTTCCTACACATTTACACACACACATCATTTGCTTGAGGGTCTACCACTTCTAATATCAAGCATCCCATCTCTTTGATTTAAGGTTTATGGTGAATTTCGAATGTCTGTCAAAGTGTTACTCATGTGGAACTCTAAAATCACAATTAATGATGGTGGCGATAACATTGATACTTCCTCTGTCCTAGAAGTTAGAAACCTTGCTGTCCTAAGGGTACGATCATTTACTATAACTACATATGATACAATAACAGATATTAGTATAAGTTTTATTTTTCCAGTAGTTAACGCTATAGTTCTTTACCATTTACAGAGAAATTCTGTTGTTAGTTCAAATGCGAACTTGGCTTTATATGGTCAAGGACTACTAACGCTGACCGGTCCCGGTGATGTCATCAGAGCTCAACGACTTTCCCTGTCACTATTCTATAATGTATCTGTAAGATTTCATCATTATTGCAAAAAAAATATTATGTCCAAGGTGGTACAATGCCTGCATTTTTGTGTGAGCCATCGTTTTGCTCAGTAGCAAGGCATTTTCTCCCTTGTAGATACTAATTCATCATACGATACTGGGTAAAATGCTTTGCCCTTAAATTGCTTTAAATCATCTAGGTTTTATTCCCGCACATGTTTTGTATGTAATTTTATTTTGTTCTTTGGTTGTTTTTAGATTTCATTAATACATTCATCTGCATGTTATTTAAGTACTTGCTACTAAATAAATTGTCAGATTGCAGTCTCATTACGGATCACGTGTCTTTTATTTTAGAACTCATTCTATAGCACAAACTATACACACTTACTGCTAATTTATTAGATTGCAGAATAAAAAATGTATTTATGTCTTGCACATCTTGTGATTTATTGTTTTAGCCTTTTAGGCCTGCACATTGTATGTACCATTTTTTACTATTCGTTCATATAATCATAGTATCATTACCCTGAGCTCTTTCGTGTAGGTTTTCCCTGCCCAAAAAAGTTCTTGTTTGTCAAAGTACATAGAGAGGTAAATTAACAATTAAAAATTTATCTAGGAAAAAAAGCCCATCCTAGGTGAATCCTATATCAAATGCCTTGATGTGTGGGTTCTCTTCTCGTGTATTTATAATTGTCATCCCTCAAAAACCCAGAATTCATGTTTTTGTATTGCTAGTTTCCTCTTCTAAGTACAGCAAGTGCTTTGCAAGCTGCAAGCATGATAAGCACAACATTTTTTTCGGAACTGTGGATAATTTGCTCAGTGGAGTGTTAAGTATGTGGACTGTGGAGTCTGACGTTTGCCTGGTCAGATAATCTGTTGCATTGTCGGAGAGAGTCTAAAGGCACAACCGTGCAGGAAGTTCGGTCCAGTTTTTTTCCTTTGGAAATATTTTCTTGTAACTATATAACCCTCGTAGATCTGAGACCAGTAATTTTTTGCAGCTAGGTTAAACCACTTTGAATATATCATTTTTATTTTTGAATTTTCTTGTTCTTGCTTGATTTTGTATTAATTTACATTATCTGCAACATTGGGTTCCGTACTGAAAGAAGTATGTGGACAGAACACTCGATATAATTTTGTATCCTGTACTGAATTTTTTTGGTGATCATCTTGGAGGGTCATTTATTCTTTTTAAGGTGATATATGCTCTGGTCAGTTCTATTTCTTGCTGATGAAGTTTACTTTTAGCTTTGAGATATACTGAGCCTAATCTAGTTTATAAGAACTTAATGAATGATGTCAGTTTATCATTCGTTCATTAACTTTTCTTTTATTCTGATTCTGTGTAATATCCGTTACATTTTTACTGTATTGCACACTTCAGCTGATGTCTGGATAAAATGATTAACAAGTCTCAAACTTCACAGATTGGCGCAGGTTCATTACTTCAAGCCCCATTGGATGATGATAACAGTAAGAGTGTGTGAGTATAAACATTTGGTCCACCCCTTTCATTATTGTTCTGAACTATAAGTTGAAAGATCATATACTTTAAGTTGAAACTTGAAAGTAATAATTTTTACTTGCGGAACATTTTTGAATTTTGACATTTTCATACCGATGCAGTGTAACCAAATCACATTGCGGGAGTCAGGTATGTCCGAAAGATTTGGTAACTCCACCAGATGATTGCCATCTTAATTATACGCTATCCTTCTCCCTGCAAGTAAGTGCGTAATTGTTAATTGTATAGATATGTGTTTGTGTATTGTTATGTTTACTTTTTCAATTCTTTTAACATATATTTATGGAGGCTTATATTGCTTCACAAACTAACATATTGTTATCGTTGTTAACTTCTGGTAGATATGTCGTGTTGAAGACATTCTTGTAAGTGGCATTATACAGGGAAGTATAATTCACATTCACCGAGCTAGAACTGTCAATGTGGACACTAATGGCACAATCACTGCATCAGAATTAGGTAAAAAAAATCTAATTAATGTAGAATATATGATGTAAAGATAATTCTGTAGCAGTAGACAATTGATCGTGTAATTTCCATTTCAGTAACTACTTAAGTTTCGGATTATAATGACTTCCTACTGGTTGAGGAAAATAGCTGTTGGCTACTGAAATTTTATCTATTCTTCCTTTTTTGTACTAAGCTGAAAATTTAGCTAGGGTAAAGAATATGAATATCGTAGTATTAATTTTTTGAAAATAAAAGCAGAATCAGGTGGCCCTGTTTTTAAGGGGAAGGGTTGGAGGATGAAGTCATGCCCGACAGTTGCTACTAATTGTAGCATTTTAATATGAAAAATGTTTGTTTTTTTTTCTTGCCTTGATATACAGATCTAGAAATAAACACTACCTCTAGGGCAATTGGGTAGATAATATAGTCGCAATTTCACATGTATCATAAAGTGAAACTATTCAACTACTAACCCTGAGCATATGGAAGTTATCAGTTGTTTTTAAAGGCAGTTTACAGTTGTTTTTAAAGGCAGTTTAAAGTTCTTTTTTAAAAGGCACTGCCTAAATATAGTTGATTTTTCAGGTTGCAAAAACGGTATTGGGAGAGGAAACTATTCAAATGGGGCTGGTGGTGGTGCAGGTCACGGGGGGAAGGGGGGATCTGGAGTTCACAATGGGATCGTGAGTGAAGGAGGTAATACATATGGTAGCGCTAATCTTCCTTGTGAATTGGGAAGTGGAAGTGATGGTCCTCGTGTAGCTCATGGCCATGTTGCAGGAGGGGGAATGATTGGTAAGCATTTCTGCAAACTTTCAAGGAATTTACATTTCCCTAATTATTGCTAACCAAACAATATCTCAAAATGTTACTCCCTAGAGATTTCTGCTTCCCCATATATTCCCGTCAACCAAACAACTACTATAATGAGAAATGATGGATAATTGAAATAATTGGTGCTTTTGATAAAGTCCTTCCTATATATACTTGATAAACTTCTTTCCATGATAAAACATTGTAAATGCCTTCATATATATATTAAACAATAAAGAAAAGATTGCATGATTAATATCTGTTTGCCATTAAATAAGTTGAGTTAGCCGTAGCATGTAAGTGAATAGAACAATGGTTACAAACAACATTGTTTAGAACCTTTAGATGGCTGCCCTGAAATATTTTGACTTCTCTACTTTTGTCAGCACAATTTAGCATCAGCTATTATTAGGACTGTAAACTGAAAAGTAAGGATGCTATTTCTTTTACCAATGTCAGACAAACTCTTATTTACTGTTACGGTATTATTTTTAATATGTGTATTTCAGTAATGGGATCCAATTCTTGGCCTCTTTCGAGGCTTTATATGGCTGGATCAATGAGGGCTGACGGTCAAAGTTATGATAAAGCACTAGAGAAGATCAATGATAGCGCAGTTGGCGGACTTGGTGGAGGTTCTGGTGGAACAATTCTTCTCTTCATAGAAGCACTTGAACTCGTGCAGGACTCTTATATCTCTGTTGTTGGGGGGAATGGTGTCCCTCTCGGGGGTGGTGGTGGAGGAGGAGGACGACTTCATTTTCACTGGTCTAATATAGATGTAGGGGATAGATATGTTCCTCTTGCAACTATTAATGGCACCGTCTACAGTAGGTATGCTAACAATCATGAATCCCGCAATTATTTTTTCCTATTATTTTTTTTAAAAATTATTTTTTATGATTAGATCGTAATATGATAAGTTTTGGACAGGTTGATTGCGAGCAGTTTGTTATTTTTTTAGCTACCTTGTAAAGAAATTTATTGCAAAACCATTCACACAAGAAAGAAAATCTGCAAAAACACAATTTATTAAGATACTAAAGCCCACGATTTTTTAAGTGCTAGGTAACGCTGTAAAGGAGCCAAGTTTTTTGTGCACAAGCTCGATAAGATGGGTCAGCTCGATAAGAAATCAAGCTTGAACTCGAACAGAAAACACTTGAACTCAAGCAAAGTTTCATAGTTGTTCGACCCAGCTCGACTTGTTTCGAGATTGACACTACCCGTTAAGCTTGGAGTCGCTAGTTATGTTCGACTATAATTTATAGATAATACAACAGTCACTCACATTTTTTTTGGGGCCAGGTTGTAAATTTGGCCCAGATTAAACTGGGCTAAAACAACGGTAAAAGAAAATTTATGTTTGCTAACTCGGTTGAGCATTTTCGAGATAAAAATTCAAGATGTTAAAAAATCTTGGTAGTACTCATCATGTAAAGCTAATGCTTATGTATTATAATAAAAGCTAAATAAAATAGTGGCGAAGTTAGTATAAAGCATAATTAACTTTCTGCAATTACAAAAGTACATAAAGTGTTATTACTATAATACTTTAAATTTTTTATGCTACAACTATTGTATTTATAATAAATTTAATGTTCTCATCTTATATACTAATTTTTGATTATCTACAGAGGTGGTACAGGGAATAGCGGCGGGCTTCCAGGAGAGGAAGGCACTGTTACAGGAAAGAAGTGCCCTAAAGGCCTGTATGGCACATATTGTGAAGTATGTCTATCTTAGTTAATTGCACTCTTTTCATCAATTCCGTGCTGTCACTATTAACACCGAAGATCTGTGGATTGCCTCAAATATCCATGTGCAGATTGAACATCCAGTAGCTAATATCTCTTTGTTATTCAGTTTTAGCTTATTTAAAGTGCGGGTTCTTGTTTCCATAATTAATTAATTTAAGAATGTCATGTTGCTTTCATGCTTTGTCTGTGTTCACTTTTGTTTTACGTAAGAACAATTTAGCTATTCCTATTTGCCGTTCTGGTTTGCCTATGTTGATTTATTTTAGTACATTTAGCAATAGAATTGTTGTTCTTTTTTTTTTGTTCTAGTATAAATTCTTAAACTTATGAATAGTGAGAGTAGAACTCTAGGGAACTGTTTAATGACCTTTTTGGAGCTATTCATCTACAAAAACTAAATCTTCAGCGATGTAACCTTTTGTTTTTTAATGTTTCATTTTTTTAATATGAATTGAGATATAAATGTAATGTTTTGTTGTAAAGAAAGTTAATTTACTGGGTTATTTATAGTATGATGGTTGTTACTTCTATGAAAGTAAATATTAACTTGCTATACATAATACATGAATGCTTTTTGCTCCCAAATTCAGAAAACAAATAGATGAAGTTGCTTCCTGATCCATGTTTATATAAACTTTATCCTATAGTTATCTTCTCCATTGTACTTATTGTCATACAAATCATCAAGTGCACAGGCTGGTTGTAGAGCTTGTTAAATTGCAGAGATATTAATTTCTTTCTTAATGCAATGCACGTGCAGGAGTGCCCTGTTGGTACTTATAAAGACGTTGAAGGTTCGAATTCAAGTCTCTGTACCCCATGTTCTGCAGTGTTCCATCCAGGTCGTGCATCATTTGTATATGTTCGAGGTATGTTTGTTCACTGAATCTGCATGCTTTGTGTTGCATTAGTTGTCTGTTCACTTTGTTCATCCTTAGTATGTGTATCAGCTATAATAGTATATATGTTTGTTCCCTGAGTCTGCATGCTTTGTGTTGCATTAGTTGTCTGTTCACTTTGTTCATCCTTAGTATGTGTATCAGCTATAATAATATATTCTCACATGTGAAGTGCAAGTTTGCAGGGGGGGCTGTTCACTCATCCTGTCCTTATAGATGTATATCTGACAAGTACAGGATGCCAAACTGCTATAAACCTTTCGAGGAGCTCCTGTATACATTTGGAGGACCATGGCCTTTTGCACTTCTTTGGTCAACTGTTATTGTCCTCCTTGCTTCTTCTTTGAATACTTTGAGAATAAAATTGGTTGGATCCGATTTTTCACATCAGAATGAAAATTCTGATGAACATTCCCCTCATCTTCTTTCCCTGTCGGAGGTATTTCTAATTATCAAAGTTTATAACTTAGACGTCTATCTCTTGTTATGTCAAAGTAATTTGGCCCTCTTTTCTGCTTTTGTTATAATGGATTAGGTCCGAGGAAGCCGAGCTGACGAAACTCGGACTCATGTTCACAGATTGTATTTCATGGGCCCAAATACATTTAGAGAACCCTGGCATCTTCCTTGTTCACCTCCCAGTTCTATCATTGATATAGTGTAAGAAATTACTATTATATTTTCTTATGCAACTAGGTTTAAAATCTATACTTGTTTTTTGCAGTTGAGAAAAACATATATCGTACGCAACTTTTAGTATTCTTGGACAAGTGCTCCGAGAAGAATAACTAATGAAGAAACCTCACTTTTTCATTTTAAAAATATGAATTAGCAACATATAACACTTTTATAGTTGAATGAGCTTCTCTTTGCATCGTGCCTGTTCCCAGGAAGACATAATTCTTCTTAATCACTTATTGTTGTATAGAATTTTGATCCAAACTGCCAAGCTATCAATTTTCTGAGGAAAAAAGATAGTTCAATTTTCGTAGCCAAACTGGCTTTTGTTAGTACATCTTTCTAAACTCATTTCCCTGCTGAAAGCAAACCTGTTTGAAACAATTAATAACAATAAATTACGTTTGAAGAGTCCGACTCAGATTATAAGGGCAAAATTGAAGAGTCCGGGTAACATAGTATTTATTTTTCATTTATTGAGCTGCAGATATGAAGATGCTTATAACAGATTTATCGATGAAATTAACTCGATTGCTGCATATAATTGGTGGGAAGGATCGGTTTACAGCATTCTAACAGTGGTGGCATATCCTTGTGCTTGGTCCTGGAAACAGTGGTGTCGACGTAATAAAATTCACTGCCTTCAGGAGTATGTCAAGTCTAAGTATGATCATTCATGTTTACAGTCCTGTCGATCAAGAGCACTATACAAAGGAATGAAGGTTTGACTTCTGTTTCATTGTAACGTCACCTATGCCTCCTTTAAAATCATCTGTGGCACTTTATTTTGTCTAGTAATGGAATCATCAAGATTCTATATTTTCTTTCTTTTAAATTGTGCACGCTAAACAATGTTGAAACTGACTGGCATTCATTTATATTCTAGATGTTGAAGTTTCTGCTATTTACTTTGTATTCAATTATTTATTTGGAACTAACTTATTTAATGGCTGAACAATATATCTTTATACGCTACAGAACTCTTATGTAGGTTGACGTGATCTATATGGATACCCAATGCTTGTTGCAAAATGTCTCCCTAATGAAGTGAACAATGATATATGACCACTCTTAAGGACACTGTTTTTAGCTTCAACTTTCTCAAGAATATATCTGTTCATTTTTTGATTCATATATATAAAGGTTAACTCTTGCAGCTCGGGGCGACTCCAGACTTGATGGTTGCATACATTGATTTTTTCCTTGGTGGTGACGAGAAGCAACGAGAAATGGTAAAAATCATACAGAAGAGATTCCCAATGTGCATAATATTTGGAGGAGACGGAAGCTACATGTCACCATACTATATTCACAGTGACGCGCTTCTCACGAATCTAATTAAACAGGTACCTTAAAGTCTAATAACTTTGATATATTATTATCTGAACAGATTCTCTTATTTAATGAGCCATATTATTTCTTTTCAGCATGTTCCACCAACTGTGTGGAATCGCTTTGTGGCTGGTCTAAATGTGCAGTTGAGAACTGTAAGACATGGCTGGATTCATTCTGCTCTAATACCTGTGATTAATTGGATAAAAAGTCACGGGGACACCCAACTTAAGTTTCATGGGGTTAAAATTGAGCTTGGATGGTTCCAGGCAACTGCTAGCGGGTACTACCAGCTGGGTATCTTAGTAGTTGTTGGCGATCATTCTTCCCATAGTCTCCACCAATCTGGTTTTCTGGAAAGTGAGGATTGCCCAAGGTATATATGTGCTACAGGATGCAAAAGGTCATATATAACCTGCTATAATTTTCTGCACACCAAAAATCATCTTAGCCTATATTACACTGAAAAGCTTAGGACTAATTTCACTGAAAAGCTCTGTTGCAATGACTTCCAGTATCAGATAAAGGCCTAAAGTTATATGGCCTAATTTTCCAATATCTAACAACACAATTAAATGACATTTATGCTAATGGTGTTTGAGACTCTTATGATGTGCTCCCGAGTTAAAATCAGGAGAGAAAAGAAAAGAATGGAAAAGAAACTTTTATAATTTCCTTCATAGTCGTGCTCCCCAGTTTTTTCAGGAGAGAAGAGAAAAGATTGAGAGAGAAAATTTTCAAAATTTTCCACCCAAAAGTTTCTTCCCAAAAATGGGATGATTTGGGGAGAAGCTCTCGCATACTTTTCAATATATTTCCCTCCAAATTAATATTTTCAAAATTTTCCCTCCTTTACAAGAAATAACTTGGGAACATCTTAAAGAATTTTTTTTGCTTCTCTTCTTTCCCTTTTTCTTCTCTTCCGTTCTCTTCTTTCATAAAAAACTTGGGAGCACAGCGTTAGTGATTGGAAAGTGAGGGAGGGACGGATGTTATATTATTTCTGATGAATTGAATTGTGAAGCATCAGATGTCATTTCTGAAGGCTAGTTTTATTTTACCGGCTTGGTGAAGAACAGACTATGAAAGATTAGCAACCTGAGACTATTGGGTCATATATATCTTAAGTTTCACCCTACGTTACATGGTTGTATAGTCGTTGGATGTCTTAGTTATTGTTAATATTGTAATATGGGCAACTCGGAAGAGTACCTGTGCACTCATCAGAGTACACATTCAACTGGACAATTGTGCACTCGTCAAAGTACATAGTCCTTTAACTTAGTTTTGCTTACTGATTTCACTCAAGGTAATGCTTATTGAAGCAATGTTTTTTCTTCTTAGCCCGTCATCGAGGAACGTGGCTACTCTTGTACAGCCGCAGTCAAGTCAGTTGCATGTGAGTCATGCATTATGTCAGAAAAAAATTACTTGTGGAACTAACGGAGGACTCATAAATGATGCTACCTTAAAATCATTGGATTTAAGAAAAGATTGTCTTTTTTCACCATCTTTGCTATTGCAAACTACCAGACCTGTGGACCGCCAGGTACTTTAAATCTCTGCAACATGCAAGTTATTAGAATCTTCATTTATTAAACGTTTATGTACTATGTTTCAGGATACCCTGCAGCTGCTGATCACAATCATTCTTCTGGCTGACTTTTTTTCGACCGCCCTCCTATTGCTCCAGTCATTTTGGAATTCGCTTGGAAAATTTCTTGCTATCATGCTTGTTCTTCCTTTATCATTGCTTTTTCCATTCCCTGCTGGCTTGAATGCGTTGTTCAGTACAGGTCCCAGGAGAGCATCCCTCTTTCGTATCTATGCCTTGTGGAACATTAGTTCACTGTCAAACATTGTAAGTTTACCCAGTACGTGATTAAATTTGTTGTCACCTATATCTACTATAAATTTCTAATATATATCAACTCAAAGCCTCTGAGGACTTGAGCAATATATATTAAATTGCAAAAATAAAATATGTGAATACTCATTGCATATGTTAGTGTCCACATATATATGTACCTATAGGTAATGCAGATATAACTTCGTATGGAAAACAAAATTCATAAAATTGATAAACTTGCATAAATTCTCTAAAATGAACACATCTCATCTGTCGTATGCTTCAATTAATTTTTTTACTTTCTTAGCTGCTTTTTGTCATCAACGAGCCAATTGTAGCTTCAACTATATGATACATTATATGAAGGTTTGATGATGTATGTATTTTTCAAGCCTTGAAGTATTTGCATATTTTACTGGACGTTTACAGAATTATATTTGTTGAAGCAATAAGCTTTAAAAGAATTTGTGCTGAAAACACGCAAATGACTAATTTGAAATTGCATTTTTTATGCAGGTTGTGGCCTTCATATGTGGTCTAATTCAGTATGGAATTTTCTTATCGCAGCCACCCAAAGAGGCCGGCATGGGTTCTATGAGGTAGAATGATTGATTATAACATTGCATACTGAGTGTCCTTAACTTACCCAAACATTTCTCTGCAGCTGTATACTTGTCCAAAAATTGTGTCATTGACTGCCTATTTACATATTTAGCTTTTCTTGTTTGCAAGACATTCGTTATGATATCTTCTAGATGTTGATTATGTATCTGAATGCTACTTTAATTGTTTCTTATATGTACAGCATGGACGATGAGAAATGGTGGCTATTTCCTACATTGTTAACGCTATTCAAGTTAATTCAAGCTCGACTCGTTAATTGGCACATAGCAAACACAGAAATTCAAGACCTCTCCCTCTTCTGTCCGAATCCTGATACTTTCTGGGCCTACGAGTCAGCTTTGTAAAATTTTAGTAGTGTAGGTTCTCTTCGAAGGAGATTGTTCCTGCAGGGCCGCGAGGAGGTGCCTTCAGCTCCTTGCCTGGTACATAAGTTGGCCGCGAGGAGGTGCGTTCAGCTCCTTGCCTGGTACATAGCTTCGGTATAACTGTGCAGTTTTGTTCTTTTCAGATTTAGCAGGAGCATGGGAGTAGTGGAAATTGTAGTTTAGTTGGCACATAGAGAGAAAGAGGAAGATTACATAGATTTACATGTCCTTTATAAATTGTTATTTCAATAACAATTTTTTTAATAATTTTCAGAGCTATTTCGTAGCATATTTTTTCCCGCATTTGGATTTTTTTTTTTAAAAAAGGGGTTCTGGAATTTACATGTTTTTACAGCTGAACTGGGAGACATTAAATATTAATGAACCATAATTTGTCATAAACCATTTTGGTTAAAAGGTAGAAGTATTTAGTAAATAACAAGGGATTTATACAATAACTCGTTTTATTTGAAGATGACAATTATTTTATAGATCTTCTAGCCTATGACATGGGCACACATCAACAACTTCGGCACATAATGTTTTAACCAATTGTGAAATCACGTTAAATAACCAGTTTTTCTAGAATTTGAGTGGTAGGAATTAGACTTACCATTACCATATTATGGGCAGTTTTGTTACAAGTACAACGGATGAGTATTGTGAAAATCGAAGCTATTAACATAACCGTATTATTAGCGGTTTTGATGCAAGTACAACTTATAAGAATCGTGAAAATCAAAGCTATTACATCCATACTAAACAGGGGGATATATTTTGCTCCTTCAATCTTATGCTATATAGCTATAACAGCTGGATATGATATCGTAGAGCTGATCTCTTGTGGCTATATAGCAAAATGTTTCAAAATTGACAAAAATCTAACATATTTTGTAAATAGAAGCGAGGGTAATAAAAAAATGAAATAAATAATTAAACAAGGGTTGCCACCGTCGAGCTCGACAATTATCAGTCACAACTGGTTACTCTCTTGTTGGTGCAAAATAGAAAACCTTAACCTAAGACTCTCTTTATTTTATTTACAATGAAAAAAACTAAAATCTGTTCGTTTTTGAACACCTGGGTAGCAAAGCTCATCAAGCAAGAAGAATGCATCTCTTGGCCGTTAGGAGGCAAAAACTCAAGCCTGTCAAGATTAAAAAGAAACACGTCAAACGGAAGTTAAGCCAACGCAAGCATGTTCACGTTAGAAATGAGGGCGGAGGAGGGTAACATATATACAGAAGCTGCCCCCTCTCCCCAGTTCCTAATATTAGAAGGAAAGAACTGGCTTTTAAATGTATTTGGTTCTTTTTTAAATTCTGAAGTATTTGTCCAAGTGAAATTTAAAATCCATAAGATCCACTAAACCTTACCTTAGCTGAAGGGACGGCCCGTCTTGCTGTACTCGTTATTATTGTCTTCAAGTTCGCTCTAGAGGACTCTGCAGGACTCTTACTGGATGCATTTGTTTCTTCAGACTCTTGTATTGCTTGCTTCAAGATTTCTACCACCTCATCCATTGTTGGCCGTTCTTTAGGATTCTTGTTCAGGCAGGCATCCGCTAGCTTTGCAATCTTTCTCGCGGCACTCAGAGAAAATTGATTTCTTATCCGGGGATCAATAATCAAGCTAAACTTCTTGCTATCTGTAGGGAATCTTTTCACCCAATCTAGAAGTTTCTGTTCCGTGGTTGGACGATTCCTTTCCAGTGCACGCCTACCTGTGAGAATCTCATAGAGCACAACCCCAAAACTCCACAAGTCACAGTGAGTAGTGAGGTGTCCAGTCTCAACATATTCTGGAGCGGCATAACCATATGTACCGACAGGCTGACCAAAATAAAAGTTACTTTAGATATTTGATCAATAATGGTTAACCATAAGATAGTAGGATAGGGAACAAATGCAACGAGGAGCAGCTGCTAATACATTTTAGTTCAATTGACATATAAAAATGCCAGGGAAAACCTAAAATATGTCCAGTGAGAATCCTTACCAAGTATAAAAGAGGGTCCCATTTGAGAAATCACCAGATGACTTTGCTTTAACATTTAGCTATGTTAGTGACATAGAAAACAACATTTTGCATCCTTGTACTTAACTCTACAAGCCTACTTGACGCTCTGTTCTCTATGTTCTAATTTACATTTTCTTATATCCTATATGTTCTACCGGTGAATCTATTCTGTAGGCCGCAATAGCATTAGAACTTGCAATTAGGCTCAACTCCTCGCATTACCCTTCTTCTTAACCTATGTCCCTCCTGACGCCATCCATTCATGTCAGTTCATATAGATATGCAGAATTTGTCAAAGACCCAATATCTCCCTCCTTGGAGGTGTAACATAGCCAAAAAAAAAGTATAGAACATTATATTCCAACATACTATCTTGGATATAGCCTTAAGCCCAAATCTGACACCATATTCTCAACTTCATTAAGCAGGAATATTGTAGAGATGCAAAGTAAATATTACTTGTTTAAATATGCTTTTACTTACATTTGTCGATACATGAGTATTATTTCCCATAGGACCTTCTCTTGCGAGCCCAAAGTCTGATAGTTTAGGCTTGAAGTCCATGTCCAATAGCACGTTTGATGATTTAAAGTCTCGGTATATCACCTACCAAATTCAGAAACAATTGACATTATTAAACCATGCCAACAGAAGTATATTGTTCTATAGTAACTTGCACTCAAATTTATTAAGAACAGATGATATCTCTCTCTGACAGGCAGATTGAGATAGAACATTATTAAACTGGATAAGCTTTTCCTTTTAACAATATATATAGGAACTCCCAGTGCCAGAATATACTCCTAATACATTTGCAGTGCTATTGCACATTGGATTGTAAGGTTATAGGATTGATAAGGAAAATTATCAGTACTAACTACAAAGCTCCATATACATATAAACATGTATCTGATAAAAATACAGGAATAATGTAATTCTTACCTGAACTTCCAATCCACTGTGCAAATAAGCCAATCCTTGAGCAGCTCCGAGAATAATTTGTAATCTTGTTACCCAAGGAAGAACTTGCAAAGCTCTACCGAATAGATGATCTTCCAGGCTCTTATTGGGCATGTATTCATATACCAGTAGCCTCTGGATCCCTCTTTCTCCATCTACACAACAGTATCCTATAAGCTTCACAAGGTTAGGGTGATCAACAATGCCAAGAAATTGAACTTCCGCAAGCCACTCTTTATGACCCTACATAATAGAATAAAAAGAATCATAAGAACAAAAACTAGTTTAGGCAACAAAAGCACGCAAAGCTAATCATATCTAGTAACCTTAAGATATCCTATAACAAATCACTAGTAAAAGTATACATAAGCAGGTGTTCATTCAAGTACAATCTAAAATAACCTACAAAATGCAAACGCAAACGAGACATTTACCGTGACAATGATCCATAGTATATTATATAGTACCATTCGGGTGATATGTACAAGTGTGACCGGTGATTATTTACGATTAGTTTGTACTTTTTGCTGGCTAAAATGATTTTGAATGAAAAAACTGTTAGGAGGAAACACACACATTCGAGATTCAATTCTACTACCAATACAGAGTACGCACACAAACATACAACAATATATTTGACGTGGAAAACCCACGTCTCAACTTGGGGGCACTTGGTGCCCCAAACTGATACTTGAGTCAACCAATGCTCAAGCATCTCTCACTCTATACCTAAGACGACTACATCTCTTAAGCATACATCAAAACAATAACATGGCTATGTATATATAGCCTCACAAACTTAGCCAACAAGACATATCTAATCTGATTACAATAATAATTGTTTGCCCATACAATTATTACCCATTCCCATTATGATAATAATTGTCAACACATACAATTATTACTCAATCTCATTATGATAATAATTGTCAACAAATACAATTATTACCCAATCCAATTATGTCTTGTATCACCAAACCCATATCACATATTGGGTTTAACCCCAACAAAAACAACCATGGTGCAAACACAACATCACTATTATAATAACAAGTTTAAATGAAATGATCATGGTGCATATACAATATCACTCATTACATAAAAAAGACTTGAACATGATCACAAGGAGTCAGGCAAGGCAGAGAATAGATAAATAGCCCTGATTCACTAAACAAATACTACTCAAAATATTTTAAAGAACAAAAAAAAACAACCAACCTGCAATCCATGTTTGTTAAGCTTCTTAATAGCAACCATAACAAGATCATCTTGTCCATTAAAATGCCTAATTGAACCTTTATAAACACTTCCAAATCCACCTTCTCCAATCTTCACCAACCTATTAAAATTATTAGTAGCATTTCTAAGTTCTGTATAAGAAAACACTCTCAAATTATGCTCTTTCTCTTTATACATTTCTGGTATACTTCTTGGTGATGGGATTGAGCCAGTTGATTTCACTACACGGCTACTAGATGGCAAATTGCTATTTTCTTGATTTCTCAATTCTGGGCTTGATTTGCCTCTTTTAGCCTTGAATATTTGAAAACAACTCATCACTATAACTACAAAAAGCTCTCAACTTTATGATCTTTATCCCACAACAAAAAACCCTTTCTAGATTAGAGCAAAACAAGAAAACCCAACTCAAGAAATTTGGAAAATACTTGTAGTGATAGCTAGAAAAATGGTTAAATAGTAAAAACTTAAAAGGTGTCAACTTTATGGTCTTTTTATCACAATTCCCTTTCTGAGATTAGAAAGAAAATAGATAACCCAACTCAAGAAATTTAGAAAATACTTGCAGAGATAGATAGAAAATGGTAGTATATCATAAAAGTGCAAACTTTATGATTTTTAGTGAACCCAACTCAAAAAAATTTAAAAAAACACTAAAAAGAGATAGAAAATGAAGAAACTAATAGTAACAATACAAAGGTGCAAACTTAGTGAACTTTATCTCACAAAAAAAGTTGAAAATTTAATGAAAAACTCAAGAAATGTAGAAAGCACTTAAAAATAAGGACATGAAACGAAGAAATAGTAAAAATACAAAGGTGTAAACTTTTTAATTTTTTTTGTCAAGAAAAAACTACCCTCTAGAAATTAGAAAAAAAAATTGTGAACCCAACTCAAGAAATTTATAAAAACACTATAAAAAAGGATAGAAATTAAAGAAATAGTAACAATACAAAGGTGCAAACTTTATGATCTTTATGTCAAGAGAAAACTACCCTTTAGAAATTAGAAAAGAGATAGTCCCAAATCAAGAAAACAAATTGTATTTATAAAGAAGGGTATTAAATGAAGAAATAGTAAGAGAAAAAAAGAGGTGTTGAAAGTGTGAAAGAAGAGAGAAAAGAAAGAGTGGGAACATAGAAATATGAGAGAAATTTACAAGTGAAAAAGGAAAGAAGAAAAAGCGTGGAAGAAAAGTATACCTAAACAACACATCATCAATAAGGAAAAATAGAACCAAAATATTCAAAAGGAATGAGTAAAGCAAATTTAGAGGGGAGGAGTAAAATGAGCAGAACTAGTAAGACAGTCAATGAAGAAGAGGCAATGGGGTTTGAAGATGTGCCTAAACGAACATGACTATGAAAGAGAAGTTTAGTCATAAATTTGATGACACAAGAGTGATGAGTTTAATAACAAACAGCTTTTGTTACAAATGTGAATATGTGATTGTTGTGCATGCAATGTTGGCTTTTTTAAAAAAATTCCAATTTTTCAATTAATTTTAGAGATTTTTTTCAAAAATATCCATTCCAGAAAATATTTTCAAAAATACAATTTATAACATTTATAATCTCGTGTATAATTTCGAGTAAACTTTTTTACAACATTCCCAATCTAACATGTAATTTATAAAAAAAAAATACCAGATAACCCCCATTGAAATCTAGTAATAAAAAAGAAAACACTTTGTATAATTCAGCAAAAGTCCCTTGACTAGTTTAATTTTCGTTTCAAAATATCTATACATTTTGAAAAAAATTGCACATATTAAGGAACTTTAATCGTGAAGATAAAATTATTTATGATATATAGTAAGTTTTAAAAATATTATAAATTAGTGATATAATAATTATATGTGCCGTAGAATTTTTCATAAAAATATTAACTACATTAAATAATTTAAATAAAAAATTAAAATTCTAAGGAAACAATTATTTTGAAATAAAAATTTATCTTCAAATATTAATCATTATTTTGAAACAAAAAGAGTACATTAAATTAAATATAACTGTATTTATAATTCCGTAGCGTGTATGAAAAGGAAACGAAGGAAAGAGACACAACTACTTACCTGGCCCACCTAGCCCCACCACGTGTTTAAGCTTCCGTGAAAATGTATCTACATTAGTACTCATCTTAGGTGTGTTTTATGCGACGAACATACTGTTTTCAATGTCTTTGGTCCCGTTAACGACAACATCAAATTATGGATTTAGAGAATAGAAAACCAATTTCATTTTAACAATTATTAGTTTTACAATTCATGTGATTCATGTTTCTTCATCAATATTTTATATTATTTATAATTATAATTAAAAAAATTAGTTAATATCAAATAATATGATTGATGAGATTTGAATCGTTAGTCTTATTAGTATGTGTATATAAATAATAATATAATTTATTATTGACAGAATTTAAATATGAAATTTGATATATATAACAATATAAATATTTATTTTTGGCGGAGTTTTAACGGAGGAGCTTGCCTAGTGCATTAATAATAATATAAATATTTGTTGTTAGGGAATTGAAATTTAGAAACTGAAATAGGATATATATTCTTTTAGTATTTGAATTTAACGATTCTGATTATATGCTCAAAACTATTTGACGATCATGATCGGGATAACCAAACCAACCAAAAAAAGGTCATACCAAATTATACGTTATTCTGATTATTATAATTTAGTATAAATGTATACAAACACTTAGATTCAATTAAACTAGGATAGTTATTTTTTTATTAAGTTCAAAGAAACTTTCAAGTATTTGTTTAGTATAAATGTGATATAAGCGATAATCGAACCAAGACTTTAAAACATGTGTACTAAATTATAATAATCGGAATGGAGTATAATTTGATTCAACCGTTATTCCCTAATTCTAATTATTATAATTGAAAATAAATAGTATTGTATATCTACTAAACTATTAGACAATTTTCTTATTCTCCTAAATTTCGTCACAACACATCATGCCAAGCTCCAAATACAGCTTAATACTCCCTCCGTCCCTCCCAATTGTTATCGTTTCTGGGAGAGTGTCCGGCACGCATTTTAAGATGAAAAAAAAGTATAGTTCTATAACTTTTAAAAAAAAAATTATTTTTCTGAATAAAAGTTTAAACATTCTATTTTTATTCAGAAAAAGAAATTTTTTTAAAAAAAGCTATAAAACTATACTTTTTATTAATCTTAAAATGCGTGCCAGACACTCTCCCAGAAACGATAACAATTGGGAGGGACGGAGGGAGTAGCTTATTCCTAATATTTTATTATTTTATTATAAATCTATAATTTTTATATATTTTTATAAATATATTAAAATTAAATTTATTATATTAACGGAAACCGTGCATCGTACGTGATTTAAACCGGTAACTCTAATACTCAAAACTGTAATAGTTATTAAAAAGCTCATATTCATAAGGTCCAATTATATTACTT
This sequence comes from Apium graveolens, assembly GCF_009905375.1. NCBI lineage: Eukaryota > Viridiplantae > Streptophyta > Magnoliopsida > Apiales > Apiaceae > Apium > Apium graveolens. The sequence continues at coordinate 8,026,751 of NC_133653.1, forward strand.
AAATATTTTCACTTTGACAACATGTAACTTTATCAGAATTTATGCTAATATATTTTCATTTTAGCAATACGTTTCAAATTTGATAACTAATTTATATTAATATATGACTCTGTTAGATATATTGGATAATGTCATGTGTAATATGATTTGTGTTTAGTTTTCAGATCTTACCTTACAGGACAAATCAATACTTAACTGGAAATCAGCACTTATATTGAAGACAGAACTTAAGATATCAGAACTTAAGTTATCAGAACTTAAGGTTCAGAAGATATTTATCAGGAGATAATATCAGGACTTAAGATGACTTCAGATAAGACAGGCGGCTGATTGAAAGGAAAGAAGATCGAGACTAAGACAGAAAGAATTGTGCATGAAGAAGGAATTCTATGAACAATAGAATACTTGGAAGAAAAGATAACTAGTTGATATATTTTAGGAAGCAGAATTATATTCCATATCAATTAGAAGATTATCTTGTAAAAACACAGACATAGAGTTTACACTATAAGTGTTACGATTATCGAAGTTATTATTCTTTGTAACTCTAGCAGCTCTCGTGATAATTTGTTCATCACTGAGAGAGGACAGTTCCATATTGTAACAGAGTTTATTGTGTTGAATAAAATCTGTTTTCTGTTACTTGAGTTCTTATATTCGATTTGATTGTGATAAACACTGTATTCAACCCCCTTCTACAGAGTGTGTGACCTAACAAGTGGTATCAGAGCCTTCTGTTAACACATAAACAGTTTAAGATCCAAAAACAATCATGTCTGAAGAAGAAACTCCAACCAAGCCCACCAAAACTGAAGAACCTCCAAAAACCATAACTAATAGTCGATATGAGACTATAAGAGTTCCCATATTGAAACCTTCTGAGTATTCCATATGGAAAGTAAAGATGGCTATGTTTCTGAAAGCTACAGATCCAGAATATCTCGACAGGATTTATGAAGGACCACATATGCCAACCAAACTCTCTGTGGAAGTTGCAGGTCAGCCAGCAAAGTCTGTACCAAAGGAGAAAAGTGATTACACTGCTGAAGATATCTCATCGATTGCAAAGGATGCAAAGGTAAGACACTTGCTGCATAGTGCCATTGATAATGTCATGTCAAACAGGGTAATTAACTGCAAGACTGTAAAAGAGATATGGGATGCTTTGGAAACAAGGTGTCAGGGAACTGATTCAATCAAGAAGAAAAGAAAGACAATACTCACTCAAGAGTATGAGCACTTTGACTCAAAGCCTGATGAGTCATTAACTGATTTATATGACAGATTTGTCAAACTCTTGAATGATCTGTCATTAGTTGACAAAAAGTATGATATTGAAGATTCAAATCTTAAACTCCTGTTAGCTCTTTCTGAAAGATGGGATTTGAAGGCCACAATAATAAGAGACAACTATGCCCTTGAGGAAACAACTCTTGATGAAATTTATGGGATGCTCAAGACTCATGAACTTGAGATGGAACAAATAAGCAAGAGGAATGGAATAACAGTTGCCTTTGTGGCTGAGGAGGAAAGTCCCAAAGAAGCTGCCTCAAGGAAAGGCAAGGGAAAGGCTCTCATCACAAATTCTGATACTGAGTTATCAAGTTCTGATAGTGATGATGACTCAGAAACTGAAAGTATACCTGAGATCGACCCTGATGAGGAGATGATGAAGTTGTGTGCTCTTATGGTGAAAGGGATCACAAAGATTGCATACAGGAAATTCAGGAGATGAAAGAAGTTTTCCAGGAAAGGTGCAAGTTCTGATTAGAAAGGTTTCAGAAAATCTGAAGACAAAGGAGGAAAGTCTGACAGAGGAGATTACTCAAATGTTAAATGCTACAACTGTGGTGAGAAAGGCCACATATCTCCAGATTGCAGAAAAGGTAAAAATGACAAAGGCAAGGCTCTTGTCACAAAGAAGAAAAGCTGGTCAGATGCTTCAAATTCTGAGGATGAGGAAAACTATGCCTTGATGGCAAATGCTGATAGCAGTTCTGATACTGCTGACTTAAAGGTACCTCAAACTACTTATGCTTTTCATACTGATGATATTACTGAGTTGAGAAGATATCTTAAAACCATGTTCATTAGTTATAAAGATCAAATTTTAACATGTGAAAGATTAACTTCTGAAAATCTTGCTTATAAAAAGAGGAATGATTATTTAGAAAAAGAGTTAGTCATGTTCCATCAAACTCAGAAAGATAGAGACGATGTCTTTTATGTTAGGGATGAAGTGTTAAAAATGAATGAATCTCTAAAAACTGAGTTAGAAAAGGAAAGAGAGATTATTAGGACTTGGACTAACTCTGGTGAAGCAACTCAGGATATTCTTAGTAGTGGAAACTGGAAAGAGGGCTTAGGTTATGGAGATGATAAGAACAATAAGGGAACTGTAAAAACTGAGCATATAGTTGTTAAACAAAAACCAAAGATAAATCATGTTAAGTTTATAATTGCAAAGTCTGATATTGAGAACTCAGAAGTTAAGGAGAAAGTTACTTCTGACAAACCTAAACAGGATAAGCCAACTGAAGTTAGCATAGGTTTAATGACTAAGAAGCAGCTTAAGCATAAGCTGAAAGATGTTAAGAATGTAAACAAGGTAAAGCCACCTAGGAAAAATAGGAATGGAAAGGAAGGTGTGAATAAAAATAAAAATTATAAGCTTGTTCCTAATGCTCCTATAAAAATATGTCATAACTGTGGAAACTCTAACCATCTGGCTTCTTTTTGCAGGAAGAATAAGAATATAAACTCCTTACCTTCAAAATCAGGAGTTAAGAGTCAGTCTGTTAGATATAGGCCACAAAATCCTTGTTTTCATTGTGGTAGTTTATGACATTCCATTTATACTTGTAAGGAATATCATAGTCTCTACTATGATTATTATCAATTAAAACCTTCTGTAAAGAAAGTTAGCATTCTTCCTTCTAGTGTAAGTTCTGATGCAAAGTCTGATATTGCAAATTCTGATAATAAAACTGTAAACATAAACTCTGATGCTAAATCCACTGCAAATGTTAACAAACTTAAAAAGGCCAAAGGATCCAAGCAAGTTCGGGTCCTTAAAGCTAATCATTAGTGGTCTTTGTGATTGCAGGGCAACAGGAAAAACATCCTAGTTCTGGACAGTGGATGTTCAGGACATATGACTGGAAATAAAGCCCTGCTATCAGACTTTGTGGAGAAAGCTGGCCCAGGTATTTCTTATGGAGATGACAACATTAGAAAAACTCTGGGATATGGCAATATCAATCTTGGAAATGTCATCATTGAAAAAGTAGCTCTGGTCTCAGGACTTAAACACAATCTGCTAAGTGTGAGTCAAATTTGTGATAGAGGTTATCATGTAGATTTCTTTGAAGAACACCATGAAGTTGTAAGTAAATCTATAGGCAAAGTTGTTCTGAAAGGATACAGGCATGGTAACATTTATGAAGCCAAGCTTTCAACAAGTACTGATGGTTCTGCACTCTGTCTGTTGAGTAGAACATCAATTGAAGAAAGCTGGGATTGGCACAAGAAACTCTCTCATTTAAATTTTAACGATATAAATGAACTTGTCAAGAAAGATCTTGTGAGAGGACTGCCAAAATCAGTATTTGCTCCTGATGGCCTTTGTGATTCATGTCAGAAGGGAAAACAAAGAAAATCTTCATTCAAGAACAAGACTGAATCATCAATTCTTGAGCCTTATCACCTACTACATGTTGATCTATTTGGTCCAGTTAATGTCATGTCTATTGCAAAGAAGAAATATGCTATGGTCATAGTGGATGAGTTCACCAGATACACATGGGTGTATTTCTTGCACACAAAAAGTGAAACTGCATCTATCTTGATTGATCATGTCAAACAACTGGATAAATTGGTCAAAGATTTTGTGATGATCATAAGAAGTGATAATGGCACTGAGTTCAAGAATTTGATCATGAAAGAGTTCTGCAAAGATCAAGGAATCAAGCAGGAATTCTCTGCTCCTGGAACTCCTCAGCAAAATGGAGTTGTTGAAGGAAAGAATAGAACTCTCATTGAAACTGCACGAACTATGCTTGATGAAGCAAAGTTGCCAACCTATTTTTGGGCTGAAGCTGTGCAGACTGCTTGTTTTACTCAGAATGCAACACTCATTAACAAGCATGGAAAAACACCATATGAGAGGGTGAAGAAGAAGAAGCCAAATCTGAAGTATTTTCATGTATTTGGATACAAGTGTTTTGTTCTTAAGACTCATCCCGAATAACTATCCAAATTTGATCTAAAAGCTGATAAAGGAATTTTTGTTGGATATCCACTTTCTATAAAAGCCTTCAGAGTCTACAATTTAAGAACAAGGGTTGTCATGGAATCTATAAATGTCTCTTTTGATGATAAGAAGATTACTGGACTTGAAGATTTCAATGATCATGATCAGCTGAGATTCGAAAATAAAGTTTTAAATTCTGATTCTGTAAATCCTGATACTGCAAACTCTGATGGATTAAACTCTGATGTTATTGAAACTGTGGTGACTATGCCTAAAGAAAATGCACCTGTGCAGGGGGAGCATACTGAAGATCTAACCACATCTCAAGAAGCATCATAACCTACAATAGGCTCTTCAAGTTCTGATGGGCCAAGTTCTGATAATTCTGGAAACTCATGTACTGATATTTCTGGAAACTCAAATAATGAAGGATCCAACTCAGAGAGCATAATTTCAGGGGGAGCATCAGAAAATGTTGATGAAGACAGCATGGATCATGGGGGATCATCCAGTTCTAGAGAAAACCTTCCATCTGCAAGGAAGTGGACTAAAGCACATACACCTGACTTAATTATTGAAAATCCTGATGCCGATGTTAGAACTAGAACAGCTACATCAAATGAATGTATTTATCATTCTTTTCTCTCTCAGACTAAACCAAAGAAAGTGGAAGAAGCTCTTCAAGATGCTGATTGGGTGCAAGCAATGCAGAAAAAGTTAAATGAATTTGAAAAAAATAAAGTCTGGACCCTAGTGCCAAGACCAAGAGAACCTCACTTAACAGCTGTGAAAAAAAATTTCAAGTACCTTAAGGGTACAGCTGATCTGGGATTGTGGTATCCTAGAGAATCAGACTTTAAGCTAATAGGTTACTCAGATGCAGATTTTGCAGGATGCAAAATTAACAGGAAAAGCACAAATGGAAGCTGCCAATTTCTTGGAGACGGATTGGTTTCTTGGTTTAGCAAGAAACAGAAGTCAATTTCCACATCAACTGCAGAAGCGGAGTACCTTGCTGCAGGAAGCTGTTGTACACAGAGTCTTTGGATGAAAAATCAGTTACTGGATTATGGGTTAGAATTTTCTAAAATCCCTATTTACTGTGATAATCAAAGTGATATTTCTATGACAGGTAATCCAGTTCAGCACTCAATGACAAAGCACATCAGCATTAGGTACCACTTCATAAGGGAACATGTGGATGAAGGTACCGTGGAATTGCATTTTGTTCCAACAGATCAACAACTAGCAGATATCTTCACAAAACCATTGTGTGAAGCTACTTTTACAAGATTGGTAAGTGAACTTGGAATGGTTTCAGGTTTTTTCTCTAAATCTGCTTAGTTTATGTTCTGATACATCAGACTTTATGATCAGTATTTACAGATATTACTATCTTTGTGTATTATGTGCTTAATTAGAAATTTTCTAAGTGTTGATTGTTGTCCGATGTGAATTTCTAAACTCTGAATGTTTCTGTGACTATACAATCCAATGAGGATAACTGTGCTAGATGCTAACTTAGTAGTCTTTAATATACTAAAGATCACATGTTTGAAGTAATTGTTTATGTGGAAATCTTTTAACACAAGCAAATTCTGATATTGAGCTTAGTTAAGTTTACTTTGTGTATCTTATTACTAAGTCAAAAACTAGAATGGTGCTTCTTATCTGTTAAATTTTGATGTTAGTAAATCTAGTGGATGTACTAAGTGCTGATAAGGCTCACTTATCAAAAGAAAAAGAAAAAAAAGAAATAAAAATCAGGTACTCCTTTGAAATCTAGAGTAAAAATATGGAAGGGAAGACCCAAGTGCATTGCTGGTATTAAGTAATATGCATTGGAAAAGCAAAATAAAATTTTCTTGGTGACTTTTCACACTTTATGATTACTGGAGAAATACTCTGATAACAGCATAAATTCTGATAAGCAGTCGTGACTCACTTACACTGAGAAGCCACTGTAAAATAGAATTTCAAAAGATGCATAAAATGAGCACAAAACAGTTGAGGTGGACTCATGCATGAACTCATTCTAAAGTAGACCTCAGAATAATGACAGATTTTGAGCAAAGTTCTTAGTTATGCCTTATTTCTAAGATGTACTGAAGTGAATCAGACTTTACTCTTTGTCTGATATTTAGCTTAATGCACACACTTACACTCCATATGAATGGTGAAAATTACTGTGGTGATCAACGTTGTTTTAGATGAACAGTTTATGTGTCAGATTGCATAAATTCTGAGAACAAGTTCTGATGGAAGTTCTGATGATTAAGTTCTGATGGAACCATATCAGAATTTGTGTGAAGAATTACAGGAATACATATTCACTTTTCGAGTTAAGAAGCCATATTCTGATGACTTTTAAATCCTGATAATAATCAAGTTTTGATGCCGACGTGACAGTATTTATTTACTTGGTTTATTTTTGGTCATTACTTGAACGATAATATTTTTACAGAATATTGGTTAATGTGAGATAAAACAGTCATAATAATTATTGGTTAGTGGTTAGCGTATATGTCTTGAAAAACTGCATGCGCACAGTAATTATTATATCCCGTGCCCATTAACTCTAGTTTTAGATCTTTTACTGACTGTTATTATTACACATCAGTCTAGGGAGTCGAGGGGTCATTATTTTTACTTGTAATTGTTGCCCATTCCTCGCGTCCCTTGGTATTCCATTGGTTATTTAAACCAACAATTCATTCCAGCCAAAACATCTTTCATTTTCTCACAAACTCACTCTCTTTTTATTCATATCAACAAAAATGGTCCGTTTCAACATGTTCTTGAACTATGAAACTTTCACTATTGAGTTGAGTTGTGCTGACTGGCAGCAGGAGTGGCATGTCACTGCCATTCCTGATGAACTCTGGAATTCAGTTCCACAAGTGGTTCACACCGAACTCTTGTTTTTATCAATGGAGTATCACCTCCATCTTGATAGGTTGGAAGAGGAAAGGAGAGAAGCTCTCTGTCAGCAAGAACGAATCATCGTCTTGTAGTGCTCTTCGTCAGCAGCAGAAGGAGTTAGTCGTTAGGTCTTCTTAGACTAGGACTAAGGCTGTTGATGTTAGGAATCGTAGAATAGGACTATCTTTTAGTTTTGAATGTAATTGATAAATTTCATCAAATGTAATCATCTGATATATTAATGAAATTTTGATTAATTGCAAGATTTGTTCTATGTTTCTCAAATTATGTGATTGTGCATGTTTAATTGTAATTTTTTTTAATCTTTACTTCATCGACTTTTAATCTTATTTTGTGATGAATGTTTTGATTAAATTCTGTTGATTTGAGAAAATAACTGAGGAACAGGTTCCTATATCAGAACCTGTTATTATAGAAGCTGAGAAGATTTCTTCTCAGAAAGATATTGTAACTGGGAGTTCTAGGCCCCTTAAAAAGGCTTAGAAAATTAAATTTTGATGATAAAACTCCTACAGTGTCTCCAACTTTGAGGAAAGTAAAGAAACAGAGAGCTCATAGGAACATAGTTGAGACAGATTCAGATGTAGTGGAAGCAGCTAAGGAAGGGGATCAGGAATCTCTGATCTCAACAGAACCAGTTGTTATTGAATTACTTCCTTCTGCACAACCAGAAACTGCACAACCAGAAACTGCTTAAGATAAAATGCATACACCTTCTATGTCACCTATAGTTGATCCAGTACATACTGAAAAACCGGGTACAAGTGCTGACATTGATATTCATAACCTGATTGTGCCTGAGGTTTTGTACTTGGAAGCTCCACAATTTCAACTCACTCCACCAACAACATCACTTTTGAATATTGATCGGAACCTGGATGCGGATCAGAATTTAGAGGATGATGTTGAAGCCTCTATAGCCTCACATACTGTTGTTTTACCAGAGGATGCTGATACTGCAGGATCTACAAGTTCTGATGCAGTCAATGAAGAAATTATTGGTGAAGCTGCTGCCAATTTAGATGCTGATGCAGCTGGTCCATCAGGACATGCACCTCAACAAACTGTTCAGAAAGCTGATTTAGTCAAGAAGTTTGTTACAGGGGAAGCACCAGTACCTTGGAGTGAAACTCCTAGAGGAAAGGAGTGGACTAAAGAATGGAACTCAGTTAGTTTTGTTCCTTCTGAAAAGATTCTTGCTGAGCATCTTGCAAAAGCTGATGAAATGCTGATAAATGATGATTTCAAGGCACAGCTGAGAGTTACTTCATTGAGTACAAGGCACCTTAAGGTCAACACTCAATAACTCATGACAAGGTGAATAAAATTCAAGAAAACTTGATCCAGCAAGATATGAATCTGAAACTTGAAAAGAACAGATTTTTCAAGCCAGCCTTTGACAGAATTGCCTACATTGAGAAAACTCAGAAGAAGCAACAAGCTCAAATTGAAGAAATTATGAAGAATCAAGCTTCTCACCAAAATCAACTCAATGAGATCCAATTCTCAGTGGAATTGCTTGTCTCTCTTCTATTACCTGCTGATGCCAAAAAGGGGGAGAAAGTGATTAAGTCCAAATGCAAATCTATTCAGACACTAAAAGGAAAGGATGATGAAAATGATGACCAGGGAAACTCTAACAAGGGTAGAGGTCAAGGTCAAGGCAAAGGAATTTCATCACGTAAAACTGGAACTACAAGTCAAAGAACAAGTTCTGATACTGGGAGAAGAATAAGTTCAGATACTGGTAAAAGGATAAGTTTTGATGAACATCTGGAACTTGATGAGGAAATTTCAAGACAATTATTTCTGAAAGAAAATCCAGGAATGGAATTTGAGAGTCTAAAGGAAGAAGAAGCTAAACTTAAGTTAGAAAAAGTCAACTTCAAATCTAAAGCTTCTGTTGTTGAAAAGAAACTTCCTAAGGCTAAATGCATTGTGATAAAAGAAAGGACAAATCCTGAGGCAATTAAAGCAAATCACAAGTGGAGATAGATCCAAGGTCCAAGGGCAAAGAAAAAGTTGATGAACCTGTAAAGGTTTATATGCCAGTTATGGATGAAGAAATAATTGATGAAGAAGCAGATGCTAATCTTACTCTGATGCATAAGAAGATTTTTCAAACAACCTCTGACATGGCTCATGTTGTTCAGAGTCAAGAGTTAGTAAGTTCTGATATGACAGTGAAGCAAGCAACCTCTGACTTAGCTCAAGTTGGCTTGATATCAGAAGATAAGGAAAAGGAAACCTCTGACATTGCTCATGTTAAACCTTCAAAGATACTCCTACCAGGATTCACCAAAGCTAAACAAACTCAATCTTTGAAGACTGCAACAAGTGGTTTTGAAGCAAGAGTTGTTACAGGAAAAGAAGCAAGAGATAAATCTGGATTGGGTAGTGCTGATGAAAGAAGAATACAGAACACAACCAATGATCCAACTTCTTTAAGTGAACCAGGTGTTGGAGCAACTCCTGAAAGTTGAATCGACTTGAATCTGTACAAATGGTTTACCATACCTTCTTGAAAGAACATATCTTGTTATATTTTATGACAGATGGAAGGGTATACCATATTAGGCAGAATGCTATACCACTGAAGTATTTTGAGGAACTGGAACATGTTCTATTCTTACTTCAAGTGAAGAACAGATTAACAGATAGTGCTGTAATTTATTTGAAGACTCAAATTCAAAGACAGAAGAAGCTTTACTCTGTAAAGTCTGACATCACATATTGTCCCAAGTACAGAGATCACAAGGGTGATATTGTCGATATGAAGCCTAACACTGCTAAGATTATAACTACTTTTCTGGGTTATAAGGCTGTGGAATTCAATCTTGAGTCTGACAAGGAATATTTAATCAGACTAGATCAGGAGATAAGAAAAGCTAAGATAAATGATCTCAGAGCAGCTATTTTTCAAACTGGAGAAGATACAGTTGAATTGAAGAATGCCAAAAGGAGGATGGTTAATGAACTTGAATATGCTGAGAGATGTTTGTTAAAGAACTATCTCAGAACAACTCCTGATGTAAAAGAGATCAAAAGTAATTGAAGCTAAGTCAAATATCTACAACTACTTAAATTCTGAAGTTTATACAGACTGAAGCTGTTATCAAAAGTTAAAGATGGTAAAGCTGAAAGGACTGTAAGTTGTAGTTATCTAGTCAAATTCTCATGCATTTGTACTTAATGTTTTGACATCATCAAATATCCGTTGAAGTTGTATATTATGCTAATTTACAAGTTGGGGGAGATTGTTAGATATATTTGATAATGTCATGTGTAATATGATATGTGTTTAGTTTTCAGATCTTACCTTACAGGACAAATCAATACTTAACTGGAAATCAGCACTTATACTGAAGACATAATTTAAGATATCAGAACTTAAGTTATCAGAACTTAAGGTTCAGAAGATATTTATCAGGAGATAATATCAGGACTTAAGATGACTTTCAGATAAGGCAGGCGGCTGATTGAAAGGATAGAAGATCGAGACTAAGACATAAAGAATTGTGCATGAAGAAGGAATTCTATGAAGAATAGAATACTTGGAAGAAAAGATAACTAGTTGATATATTTTAGGAAGCAGAATTATATTCCATATCAATTAGAAGATTATCTTGTAATTGTGTAGTATATAAACACATGCATAGAGTTTACACTATAAGTGTTACGATTATCGAAGTTATTATTCTTTGTAACTCTAGCAGCTCTCGTGATAATTTATTCATCACTGAGAGAAGACATTTCCATATTGTAACGAAGTTTATTGTGTTGAATAAAATCTGTATTCTGTTACTTGAGTTCTTATATTCGATTTGATTATGATAAACACTGTATTCAACCCCCTTCTACAGTGTGTGTGACCTAACAGACTATTACAAATAAACTTGTAAATAATGATAGTCAACTGTTAAATTCAGAGCAGTTTTTTAAAATTTAAAACAAAACAGTATGAAAAGTATAAATTACCCTCATGTTAATTTTTATGTTGATGTGTTAGGAGTATAAGAAAAAAGGAGTACCTTATATTAGCAAATCGATAATACAAATACCAAAAATTGTTCGAGTCACATGAAAATCATGCTCTCCTTAAAACAGATTAGCCCCTTCCGTATGGTGCTTGAAGGTGTTGTGGCTTCCGTCTCCCAGGATACAACGAACAAAGGTAGTCTTAAGCACTTGAAGACCCGCCTTCTACGAAATGAACAAACACTACTTTCTATCTCACAAAAACTGAACTTGGTGCTCTAAGAGGAATGCATGAAAACAATGAAAATTCTATAACTTTTTTGGTGTGTAAAACAATGATGCAAGAGTTCTATTTATAGGGGAAATGATATGTAACTTACAAAAAATAATAACTTTGTAACCTCCACAATAATGACCAAATTAATTCTAACTCATTAGTTTAGGAGTTACAAAATCAAAAATCTCATAAATTACAAATCAAGCAAATAATGCCAATTAATTTTATTCAATTTTTTTTCTAACAATCCTCCACATGAATAAAATTGACGTTGCAAAATGACATGTTTTGACACGGAGATAGAAAGTCGCGGTAGAAACCAGCATAGGATAGGTAGGCGTTACCCCTTGAACCTTCCCTTGTAAGAACATATTTACATTTCTAGAATTTTAGTAGTCGCGTTGACCTTGAACTGCTCTTCTGTATTGTGAAATGATGATACATCCACCCCCTTGGAGTCTTTCCTATATTTATTCAGTTCTCACTGTTAAGCCCTTTTTGGTCCTGAGCTTTAGCCTGGTACTGTGAGTTTTTCTCAGAATTAGCCCCCACAATTCCTTCTTGAAGCGACCCCACTTCACTCACATAGGTGATCTCTTAAACAATACAAAAGTATTTTTGTTCGACATATTGACACAGAAGGATCATTAAAAGCATAGCTTAGCCTTTTCCGTATTTTATCACTGTTTTCATCATAGGAATGGACCCGGAAGTAAAACTCCCACAATGATCTCACTAAGTTTTTACAGTTAGGTTATCCCATTGAACCAAGATCTTGGGATCTCCAGTCAACAAGGTTGGGTTTCCTTTGTATCGACTTTTATAATGGGCTTTAGTCCCATTCATTTCGATGATTTCTCAACTATCTCTCTAGTTAACTCTTTGGTTAGCGGATCCGCAGTTTTATCTTTTGACTTGACATAGTCAATAGTGATAACTCCAGTTGAGAGTATTTGTTATAATCAAAGAGTCTACAGACTCTGTCATCATCAAGGTTTCAATTCATAATTGATATTACCAACTTACAGCGTCCCGAAAAATAGCAATTTCAATTCGCTAGAAAACCAAATTTGAGCGTCCTCAAATTGGGATTCTCATTAATTTAATTACTCAATTTGAGTGTCCTCAAATTAGCAACTTAGTCATATCATTTGAAACCATTGACAATAATTTCTATTAACATGAACTAGTCTCTCATGCCACAAACTGGAAGACTAAAGCAAGTAAGCAGAAGAATTATGAAATATTCTTTGCAGTCATTACATTTATTTCAAATAATCAATCGGTTACATAACCATATCCCACAAACATTACATTTTGGGAGAAAATAACTTTAAGCAGATAGAATGATGTCAGACATGTCTTGAGCCACTTCATCTATCATGTGGACCTCGTGTTTCTTCCGCTTCGGTAGCCTACACTCAGTTGACTTATACCCCATTTTGTCACAATTAAAACACTTTCTTTGAAATCCCTTCTTTGAAATTCCAGTCCTAGGTCCCAAGTCGGGCCTCTTGTCTAGTTTCACCTTCTTGAACTTAGAGTTCCTCTTGACTTCCACCACATTAGCATTTGAAAAGCCGACATACCGATTCTTGTTATCTTCCACGATGTGAAGTCTTAAGATAAGGTCTTGTACAAACATCTTCTTACGCTTATGCTTCAAATAATTCTTGAAGTTCTTCCAACCAGGGGGCAATTTCTCAATTATAACGGCTACTTGGAAGGCTTCATTCATGGGCATTCCCTCAGCTTCCATGTCATACATGATCATCTGAAGGTCCTGAACTTGATCAACCATCTTCTTGGAATCCACCATCATAAACTCAAGGAGTCGGGCCACTATAAACTTCTTAGTACCCGCATCCTCGGTTCTATACTTTCTGTCAGGTGAGTCCCACAGAGTTTTGGACGTTTTAGCACACTATACACCTTATATAGTGAATCACTCAAACAGTTCATTATGTAATTTATGCACAAGAAATACGAGTGGTTCCAAGCTTGGACTGCACTCACTAGTTGAACATCAGACTCATCTTCTTTCAGCTTAGGTGCATCCTCAGTCAAGAACCTCGCAAGGTTCAACGTGGTCAAGTAAAACAACATCTTTTGTTGCCACGTTTTGACATTCAGGCACTGCCTCACCAGTCTTATCACCAGACAAACTATCTCTGTCAACTCCAGTCATTTCTTAAATCAGCAAATATAAAATACAAAACTAGTAAGTATAATTATCAATTAAAATATCAACAAAATTAATTGATAATATAAAGATACACATAACAGTTTTGTACAAATATGATCACATCAAAAAGAAAAAAAAACCATATCTTTGAATCAAATATTTCATATTATAGTTCATTGATAGAATGATCTCCAGGTAGTTTGGTTAACGCACAAACGACATTATTGGCACCATCCAATCTTACAGAAATTTAATCATGTTGGTGACAAAATCATTCAATCTTTAAACAATAATATTTCATATTTAATTTCTTTATTAATTTTTTTTTATTTTTTTTTCCGTGTCCTAAAAAAAACTAGATATAAGAGGAAAAAAAATTGCTTTAAAATATAAGCATAACATTTTTTGCTCCTCAACATTTCAAGCATTAACCAATTAGATTTATCCCTCCCCAAACGTTACAAGAACACATATTAATAAAAGCTCACATGAAATAATCGTTCAATATATTCAATTATTTGCCTTCCAAATTTTTTTATTACGAGATACAAAACAAGTTATGAGACCAAAGAAGGATGATTTAATAAATCCGAGGTATGCAAAAACTTGATTAAATAAAAAAACTAAGCTTTTTCACTGCACAACTTTGGAAGAGGAATACAAATAAGAAACATGCATCATTGATCATTCTATCAAGCCCATAAAATCTAAAACCATGACATAGATTATTAGAATCATGTTAGATACCAGATGTAATATCCCATATTTTCAGATATTATTATTATAATTATTTGGAATTATTTATGTGATTTTATGTGAATTTTAGTGAATTATCTGATAATTGGAATTGATGTTTTGGATGTTTAAATATGATATTCTTTGAGTATACTAATTTTTATATGTGCATAATAAAATATAGACAATTAAGGTATTTTTCTGGTAATTTTTGGAGTGTTATATGATTTTATAATGATTTATGAATTATTAATTATTTTCTGAATAATTACAAAACTATTTTATAAAACCGGAAATCGTCCAACCTCAACCGTTTTTACGTTTTTACAACCCGAAACTCTTCCGAAAACTCCTTCCTAACCTAATCTGGTAATTCCAGACATTTTCCGTGTTTTAACTTTTTCAATCCGGGTTACGGTTTGACCCGTACGCGTCCCGGCGTATAATTTTCGATACGACAATCATTTCGGTAATCTATAAAACCCGTATTATCGAGAGACGGGATATTTTTACATTATTTTCGTATATGGTGTTTTATAAGAAGCTCGATTTTGATAATCATCCAAATCTGATATTAAATTGTATCGTTTTTATAGTTACTTAGCGGCTAAGTAATCTATTTTTGGATCGTTTTGTAGTTACTTAGCGGCTAAGCAACTAATTTATCGATCCAAAATGATCCAGAACGAACCAATATTCCGTAAATATAAATAGCCTAATTCTTATTTCATTTTATTCGTTTATTCATTTGCAACTAGTAAAAATACAGTAAATACATAGAAAAACCCTAAAAATCGATATGTTCCTGAAAATCAATCGTACGAACGAAGGCGTTATCGAACTCTTATTCGGGCGTGCAGCATATCAAACGAAACTCTCGAAATCTTCTTTCTGAATCAATCATCAATTTTTACCCAGAAATCAAGGTATTTTTCCGATTTAATGATTTTAATTCGAATTAAATATGGATTAAAATATGAATTTTTGTTCTTGATGTTGTTTGTGTGATTTGATGGCGTAATCGTGTAGATAACATTTTTCTGGTCAATTTGGTATATTATATGTCAAAAATAGAGCTCAATAACATGTTGAAATGGCTGTTGGATTCTCGAAATAGGGTTTCTGAATGTTCTTCACTGTTCTTGAATATTTTTAATTAAAAATTTGGGGCTTTTTGATTCAGTAATCCTGGAAAGGTCTAGTATATACCAATGGAATGCTTTTGAAACAAGGATCTCTATGGTGTGTTCGGTTTCACCAACTGATGCCGGAAACGGTCGCCGGATTTTGGGGAACACTCGCCGGCGACGAGTGTTCTTCATGCTTTTCCGGCCGTTTCAAGCAGGGTTCGGTGATTTCGTTTATATAGTAATGATCGTCTCGTTTTGCACTTCAAATCTGCTCATTTCTGTCGAGTTCTGGGCGAGTTGATTCGCCACTGGCGGCCGGCGACGGCGCCGACGATGGTGGTAAATTACAGTCTAACCCCTGTATGTTTCCAGAATACTCAGTTTTAATATTTATGTTTTGAAAACTTCCACTTGAGCCCCTACAATTTGCAAAACTTACAAAACTTTGGATTCTAGTTTCCAAAACTTTCAAAAATCGTGTTTCCTTTTTATTTTATTTTCAGAAAAATAGTTTTTAAATATTTAAAAATTCTAAAATCATTATTTTAATTCTGAAAATCTATTTTTAATTCAAAAATAAATCCAAATTATTCAATTAATTAATTTTAGTTGATAATTAATTATTTAATTAGTCAATTAATTAAAATATTAATTGATTAATTAATTTAATTAGTTATTAATTAATTTTAATTAATTATTTAATTAGATTTAATTATTTTTTTTGACTTAAAAATTCCGAAGAATAGTTTCGAGTTTTAAAATATTATTTTAAATTATTTTCCTGGCTCGATAATTCTTATAAAATTATTTTCGGGTGTTCGAGCCCTATTATTTAATTATAAAATGATTTAGAGACCCGTTTTAATTCCGAAAAATGTTCAAAAATTCATAATAAATAAACCGTTCGTCCGTTTAATATGAAACGAACGCCTCTAGACTCAGAAAAATATTTTGCTTTCATTAAAAATACTTTCGAGACCCAAATCCTTTTATTTCGAAAGGTCGCTTGTCTTACGAATCATTCTGAGTCGATTTTTGATCGATAAATTATATTTTTGACCCGATTTCCGTTTTAAACATACCGAGTCGAACCTTTTGACGAACCGTGGCGTGTGTTATATGAATTATGTGATACGTGAGTTATATGTTTACGTGTTATGTGAATTATTTGCATATGTGGATCAAGAGTCCTGTGTTTGTCTGTTATATTTATGTGTGGGCTATCGTATGGGTAGACGATAAGGTATTGACGCGCAGTTCGTCGAGTGATTATCGTTTAGGCGATTAAAGTTATATCTTTTAATTATAGATGCGGATCATTCGAGTTGATCAGGACAATACGTTGGATAAAGAATAAGATGGAATGGTATTGGGTATCTGGCCTCTAGCAATCGCAGGAGCAACATATCAGTAAAGTGTTGAAAAGAAAGACGAAGATGTTTTGAGACAGAATGTCAGAATAAATGCGTCTTTGCGAGTGTGACTAACTACTAAATCTCAAAGACAAGTATCCCTATCATCACTTATTGTTCAATGATATTTATTTTAAATCTTATCATGCAAGTATTGCTTTCCCTATTCTCATCTCAAAATAGATAAATGTTTTACATATCGCTGAAATAAATGATTCTGTTTATGCAAGTACTTATATGCTATTCTATGTTCAGAATAGTCAAGTGTTTTACTTATCCAACTATCGGATTCATAAATGTTTTGGATTTTGAGAAAGATGACGTTGTTTTGGTTTTGCTGCCCAGGTTAATGGGCGAATAAAAGTTTATAAGGGTGTCGAGTATTATGACTCCTTTCAATAAAATATTTTAAAATTGAATGGTTGCGTAAGAGGCTGTGGCGGCGGTCCAGCGGAGATTTAGGTATTATACATGATATAATACCATTAGGCCGATATGTGCCTTGGGTGCCCCATTTGTTTAGTTGGATATGCTTCGGCATACCAGTGTTGCTACGCGGCTGATCACCGGCGGCAACACACCGTCGTTCGAGGATTCCAATCTAAATTATTATATTGTTTTTGATAATCTTATAAGGAATGTTTTATCAACTGTTTTGGTTTTGAATAAAGGTGGAATACAGTTTTGATCCGGTTGCTGATTGATGTTGATATTTAAGTTGTTATTAAATATCAAATGTGGTATTAATATAGATGATTGATGTTGACTTCCATATTTTAGCGCGGGTAGGTTGTGAGCATCAAAGTTCGTATTGATATCTAATTTGATATGACGGCAAACTAAGTATTAATTTCAAGAGTTCGGTTTTGAGTAAAGTTTATGATTCAATCCATAATCAATGTTTCATGTTATTGTGGTTTACGATATTTCCATAAACACTGTTTTACGAGTTTTATTCTCGTCAAGATTCAAAGTATTGCTGAAGCATTTCGCTCAAAAATATCAAAATGGTTTGAATACAATTAAGGAATCAATTCTGGGATTCCTCAACTAAAATTTTATGATTCAGCAATTATGATTTTAAATGTTCTGTTCTAATGCAGATGTCAGTTTTATATCAAAACCACCCTATATTCGCTATAATGATCTTGCTGAGCATTTCTTTCGCTCATACTTACCTATTTTCAAATTTAACCTCCAGTGAGGATTAGCTTGCGCTGTTCAACTGCGTAATTCGAAGAAGCAAAGAAGAAGCTTTTGGAAGGTGGTTGGTCCAGCGTCTGCGAACTAGTGTAAGTTTTATTGTGTAAAGTTGTTTATATTATATTATATTATAGTTGTGTATTTTATTTGGGCCTAGTATACTTCATTTCGAAGTTATACTAGTGGGTTTAGTTTTGAATTGGATTTTGTTAAAAAGAGTTTTAAAAGAAAGTGAAAAATTATTGGTGGAATTTGGATTTCTTGTTTCTAGAACCGTAACCTTAAAAGATCTTGGATTAGTTTGGGATCAGAGATGATTAATATCTTCCGCTGGCATTTATTTATTGATTTAACAGATTATTTTTTATTGAGGTTTCATAGTGACGACCAAATCCCCTGACCCCGGATTTGGGGCCGTTACACCAGAGGCCTGAGCATGCTGCTATTAACCTGATAATCATATAAATAAACAAAACAAAATCTCCTTGATACATGGTCAATATAGGAAACAAAATGCATGCAATGCTAGAACAATAAAAAAATCACAAAACCGTACTTGAAAACACGTAAACGACAACATCAAGCACATAAAAACATGCACCAAATGCCTGAATGATTAACAATTATTACCAACATAAGCCTTAATCCTATAACTTACCAGTAAAATCATATTATACTCATGAATTAAGATAAATTGTAAAAACAACTAGAACATAAATAAACAAGAAAACCAAACATGAATATAACACATGAGCTAATAGCGCCGATATATTGAGAACATGATAAATATAAAAATAATCAATAAAGTCCAAATAAAGCATGTATGTATCATGAAAAATACATAAAACTACTATATTCAAGAAAAATTCAAACAAATCAGTTTATTAGTTAAGTTAATTCATATAAAGTATATTAATCTGTTTTAAGCTTGTTAAGAGTATAAGAAAAAAGGAGTACCTTAAATTAGGAAATCAATAATACAAATACCAAAAATTGTTCGAGTCACGTGAAAACCACGCTCTCCTTAAAACAGATTAGCCCCTTTCGTATGGTGCTTGAAGGTGTTGTAGTTTCCGTCTTCCAGGATACAACGAACAAAGGTGGTCTTAAGCACTTGAAGACTCGCCTTCTACGAACTGAACAAACACTACTTTCTATCTCACAAAAACTGAACCTAGAGCTCTACGAGGAATGCAAGAAAACAATGAAAATTCTATAACTTTTTTGGTGTGGAAAACAATGATACAAGAGTTCTATTTATAGGGGGGAAATGATATGTAACTTATAAAAAATAATAACTTTGTAACCTCCACAATAATGACCAAATTAATTCGAACTCATTAGTTTAGGAGTTACAAAATCAAAAATCTCACAAGTTACAAATCAAGCAAATAATGCCAATTAATTCTATTCAAATATTTTTCTAACATGATGTGCATTCAGGAGGGTTAATGTGCATTCGGGAGGGTATTTTAAGTCTTTTTTAAATCTCTTTTATGTTCTGAATTTTAAAAAAATGCTCCCGAATTTATCATTTCCCTAATAATAATTCGTAATTATACGATATCCTAAGAATAAAAAGGAAGCGGAAGAAGAGAAAAGCCCAAATATTTGAAAAGTAGTACGAGGATTTGGATAATCGATGAAAGATAGTACCTCCTTGGCTCTACGATGTAAGCAGAAATATTGTTTTGATGATATTTTCTGACTTAATATATAATACATGAAATAGTGTTTATGATAATTTTAAAATAATATTTTAATATATGATTTGATTCACGAAAAACATATCGAATGAATTTAATTATATATACCATGATATATAATATTACGTAAAACATAACTAACAAAAATTAAAAAATATGAAAACATAAATTAAATGTGAATATTAACGTGAATGATAAATATTTTAAAAATATGAAATGCATGATTTATCATGAAAAAGAAAATGAAATTCCACAACCCTAAATTATTTGTATTAACATAAACACGAATATTTGAAATCAAAATTTCGATTTTGATTAAATATTCTCATTAACTATAAATCAAACATCACTTATTTACTTCAAAACTATTGGTCAAAAACTTAACCTAAAACTTAGAGCACTTTGGGTCTAAATTTGAACCAAGCCTCTCTTCAATTCCAACAGTTCGATCCAAATTATAAAATGATATTTTTTAATATTATAAATTTTTATAATAAAAAATATTTCATTCTTGTATGATATTAAATTTTATCTTAATATTTGATTATTACTATTATAAATTAAATGTATTATTTTAAATATAAAATTAATATGAAGTAATGTAATTCTAATTAAATTTTAAATATTAATATTAATTCTCAGAATTAATATATTCTTCTCACAAATACTAAATTAGTACATATCCAATTGCAATATAAGCCTCCTCATTTCTAATTTAAGAAATACAAACATTTTTAATTTGGTTATGTTTTAATAATTTATTAATATGAAATTATAAATAAATAATAATGAATTAAAATATTAGTTAATTACATTTATATATATATATATATCTAAAATCAAAATAATATGTAATAAACTAAATAACAAAAGTTAAAATTTATTATTTTAATTTTGATCCAAATTTGAATCGTACGCCGGCACTATTCATGTATCCAAATTTGGACGAAAATGTAAGTCATTGTTGGATAACTTTGGACCGAAATTGCCCTAAATTTGAATATTTAGGTCAGTGCCGGAGCTACCCACAACCTTTAGAGAAGTCAACATGGGGTCAATATAGAGAAACAAGTGGCTTAGTTACAAGTCCAACATATCTAACAACACCATTAATGTGTGGATTGAACTTAGTGGATTACCAATTAACAAAAGAACACGAGCTCCCACTAGACTAGACTTTTACGTGCTTGAGCCAAGACCAACTTTTAAACCACATTAAATCATGTTAAGCGCGAGTATATGTAGCAATTAAATGCAAGTTCAAAATTAGTAAAACACACTACAAAATATACTTCATTTGATTTGTTATCGGCCAAATTCGTATTCTTATAAAAACAAAATTATGTCCCCGTTACGAATCTAATCCCGTTTTCGGGACACGTTATCTTTTCCATTTAAACATAGTTATATATTCATTTTTCTTTATAAAATTCGAATTCTCAATATTATGTAAAGAAAGCGACTCAACTATATCAAATATCAATGATATTCAGCATTCCTGGATACGTTTTAAATACGTAATAATTTTTGTAAATTTTTATATATAGACAAATTTTTTCCTAGATACATAGTCTGTTTGGCTCGATTTTAAGAGTCAAGCTGGGAAAATCGACCGTGACAGCACAAAACTGTCGGAATCATTAATCATATACTCGAGCAAAAATATGGCCAGCAGAAATCTTGTATAAACAATAATTTTGTAAATTTTTAGAACAAGAAAATATTAAAATAATAATAATAATAATAATTTAATATTTGATGTGACCGGTTTTTCCAAAAGCCACAATTCCTTTGAGATGAAAGACCAAGACCAAAAGATGATGACTTCATTGGATGGCCAACACATTATCTCATAGGCTAGTTTCGTAGTCAATCTGTTCTGGAACTTGGCCCTTCACCATTAATTATTTTCATAGTAAACCGTCCTAGTACGAGCGTTACGTAACCAGTCGCACTAAATCTTAAGTAGTCAGGTTGAGCGATTTATCGGCGATTTTTGAAAAATCGGCCGATTTCTACAAAACTCCTCGCGGTTAAATTCATTTCTTCAGACACTCGTATTGCTTGCTTCAAGATTTCTACCACTTCATCCATTGTTGGCCGTTCTTTCGGATTCTTGTTCAGGCAGGCATCTGCTAGTTTTGCAATCTTTCTCGCTGCACTCTGAGAATACTGATTTCTTATCCGGGGATCAATAATCAAGCTAAACTTCTTGCTGTCTGCAGGGAACCTTTTCACCCAATCTAGAAGTTTCTGCTCAATGGTTGGATGATTTCTTTCCAAGGCACGTCTACCTGTGAGAATCTCATAGAGCACAACCCCAAAACTATACAAGTCGCAATGAGTAGTGAGGTGTCCAGTTTCAACGTATTCTGGTGCAGCATATCCATATGTGCCAACAGGCTGATCAATGTACAAGCTTCTTTAGCTATGTGATCAATAACAGTTAACCATAAAACAGTAGGATTAAAAAAAACATAAAAAAAAAACTCAGCAGCTGCTAATACATTTTAGTTCAGCTGACATAACACTGCCAGAGAACTCAAAATATGTCCAGTCAGACCAAGCATAAAAGAGGGCCCCTCTGGAAGATCACTTAAATGACACTAATTTAAAATTTACCGGTATTAGTAGGTTTGGGTCGTGACAGATGATTGTTGGAGCATACGTTACCGAGCTTATTAAGATTAGTAAAAAATCAAACTGATTTTTAGTGAGAATGCAGATCTCTTTAGAAAGGTAGGCCCGGGTCGTGACAAATGATTGTTGGAGCATACGTTACCATGCTTATTAAGATTAGTAAAAAATCATACTGATTTTAACGAGAATGCAGATCTTTTATGTGAGTGGAAAGGGGGCCACTTACCCTTACCGCGCTTAGGACAAATTTTTATAAGTTTAGCCTAAACGCACACTGCGGAAGTATGCTGCAATATCATCTGCCAGAGACCTGAGCCCTGTTACGTGTTTATAACAGGAAAAATATCACTCCACACCCTTGTCCTTATCCCTACTTGATGCTTTCTGCTCCAATTTTCCTAAGTGAACACTCAACAGACTAAGCATAATGTTACTGAAATCTCAACATCCTCAGAACTTCTTTTCTGCAAATTTATTTAAGAGGGTTAGTTTGAAAGAGGTATCTGTGTCAGTTTACATTTTCTTATGCTGTATTTAGATGAAGCCAATCGGAAGATTCGTTAGGCAATAGGCCCCAAAGGCATAAAAATTGCATTTGGGCTCAACTCATGGTGTTACTAATCTTCTTACACTACATCTCTGCCTCCCATGACGCCATCCATTCATATCGGTTGAAATATATGTTCTAAAATTGTAAAGCCCAAGTATGGAAGAATTCATTCTTACAAACTTGCTTAGGTTTAGCTCTGAGCACAAATCTGACCCCTTAATGTTCTCAACTTCATTTAGTAGAATGTTTTCAGATACATCACACTGCAAGCAGGAATTATGTAGAGATGCAAAGTAAAATTTACTCATCCAAATACGAGTTTTTACTTACCATTGTAGATACATGAGTGTTATTTCCCATCGGACCTTCTCTTGCGAGACCAAAGTCTGACAGTTTGGGCTTGAAGTCCATGTCTAATAGCACATTTGATGGTTTAAAATCTCGATATATTACCTACCAAATATAGAAACAATTGACATGATCAAACTCTGCCAACAAAAGTGCATTGCGCTTCAGGTAACTTATGCAAATCGATTTAAAACAGATGGTGCAATTTCTTTGTCAGGTAGACTCGAGTAATGGAACATTATAGAACTAGGTTAAGTTTTTT
Organism: Apium graveolens; assembly: GCF_009905375.1. NCBI lineage: Eukaryota > Viridiplantae > Streptophyta > Magnoliopsida > Apiales > Apiaceae > Apium > Apium graveolens. The sequence goes on from NC_133653.1 coordinate 8,050,372, forward strand.
TCTTCCACCACTTCTACCTAATACTCCATACTTTTTTTTTAAAGTCGAATGCACAGATGCAAAGTTATCTTTTTTCCTTAGAACAACATATTAAAGCTCCCAATGCCAGAATGTACTCCTAATACTTTTGGAAGCTGTTGCAATATGGATACTGGATTGAAACATAATAAGAGTTTCGAAGAGAACTGATTAGTACTAAGGCTCCAAGGATATTATACAACTAAAAAGTACATGACAAGTTCTAGTCTTACTCATGAGAAATACACGATGTAATTCTTACCTGAACTTCCAGTCCGCTGTGCAAATAAGCCAGTCCTTGAGCAGCTCCAAGGATAATTTGTAATCTTGTAATCCAAGGAAGAACTTGCAAAGCTCTACCAAATAGATGATCTTCTAAGCTCTTATTGGGCTTGTATTCATACACCAATAGCCTTTGGATCCCTCCTTCTCCATACACCAATTATATTTAGTACTATATTATTATCATTATATTATTTATTTATTAACAAATATATATTTATTATATCATAATTTTTATACTTATTCATATTTAAATTAATATATTATTTTAATTTTAATAAATAATTATATATACTCTAATAAAGAAAAATTCGTAAGAATTAATCGGATTTTAAAGATCGAATCGTTCAGATATTTTGTAGGGGATTAATCGGTTGAATCGGGGATTTATCGGGAATTTTTAGAACACCGACTATGATGATTAAACCGAGTGTTATTATTCTGGTGGAACCGGAATTAAATGAAATGTTGAATTGCAACTTGTTAGTGGATATAAGAAATAGACCGTTTTGATTAGTGTATATATGAAAAAATCAATGTAATGACACTTGTTGTCGTAAAAATTACATTAGTGGTTTGAGACTAATCAAATTAATTCTAAATAATACTAGTAAAATTTTAATATTTTCATTAAAATAAAAATATGAAATTAAGATGAAAATTGATTGATATGTTTTTGAAGATGTAGGTTTCTCTCCATTACGTGAGAGTTTGTTTTTGTCTCTTCAACCTGTACCAGGCTTGTGAGAGTTTTAAATGGCACGCTATCAAAATTTAGACGACCACCTAGCAGATCTGATCATTGAGGAGGAGGAAAATGAAGATTTTTCTTTCGATGAAGGGGTGGAGGAGCAGGTGAATAGATATGAATTGTGTTTGGTTGGAAGATTTCTAACAGAGAAGAGCATCAACACCAGGGCCATGACATCGAAGTTGGCGGACGTTTGGAAACCTACGATGGGTATCAACATTAAGGAGATTGATCCTGGAATTTTCTTGTTTCAATTTTATCACCGGGAAGACTTATCATGGGTTTTTAATGGAGGACCATGGTCGTTTGATAATGCAATGTTGGTTGTGAGTAAAATTCCATCTGGTAAAGAACCACCGAATGTACCATTATGGGCTTTGGAAATGTGGATTCAAATTCACGATTTACCAAAAGGTTTCATGTCAGAAGTGGTGGGAAAGCAGTTAGGAGATTTCTTTGGAGAGTTTGTGCTATATGATGCTAAGAATAACTCTAGCATCTGGGTGGAGTATATGAGATTAAAAATCAGGTTAGACGTGCGTAAACCATTGAAGAGGAAGAAGAAAATTAAGAGGAAGAATGGCACATAATTCACTGTGTACTGTAAGTACGAGCCTCTTGGAGATTTCTGTTTTGCTTGTGATCTCATGACCCTCACAGAGCGTTTTTGCAGGAGGAATATTGATAATAGAGGTGATGATGTTCAGAAAGACTGGGGTGGATGGCTTCGAGCACCGCCGAGGAGGGCGGCGTTTCAGAACAGGAGTAGATGGTTGAGAGACGAAAATGACGCGGATTGGGAGGCGAAGATGGGGCGGAAGAATAACGACCCTGCATTCACGGATGGTAGTTCAAGGAGTAAGGATAAGACTGTAGCTGTTGGACGAGATTTTCACATGATTTATGATAATAAGATTTACACTGCTGAAAATGTGGGAGAACAAGGCAGGAGTTTTTCAAATAAATTACTACAATTAAAAGATGGTAAATCTGGGCCAGGGGATGAGGAAATTATTGGGCTGCATGTCGAGGATAGGAAAAGGAGAAGGAGTGGGCCTGACTCAAAAAGAGTTATGGATACAGACGATGTCCTAAAAAACCTAGAGGCGGTTAACAAAGTAATCGTACAACATGAAGCTGGTCTTTCTAATATGGATTGTTCAGTATCATCTCAACAATATTTGGCTACGCTTGCTCAGCAAGCTAGCCGCTCATTATGAATCTCTTAAGTTGGAACTGTCGAGGGTTGGGGAACCCTCGTACAGTTCGTGTTCTAGGAGACGTTATAAGGTCTCTAAAACCCACATTTCTTTTCCTTTCAGAAACTAAGGTGGATAAAGGTAGAATTGATGAGCTTTGCAGTAAGTATGGTTTTTCAGATTGTTTTGCAGTAAATAGGATTGGCCAGGGAGGAGGGTTAGCTGTTATGTGGAAGTAAACGGTGGCATGTAAAGTTACTGATTCCTCTACTAACCACATTGACGTAGTTTTCTTAGAGAAGAATTCTCCAGCTTGGCGTTTGTATTGTTTCTATGGAATTCCAGAGAGAACCAGAAGACAAGAGTCGTGAGACCTGTTAAGGAACTTAGCAACAAAGGACTTGATACCTTGGTGTGTGTTTGGGGACTTCAACGACTTGTTATATGTGTCTGATAAGAAGGGAGGGAACCCTCACCCTCAGTCTCTTCTAGATGGGTTTCGTTTAGCTGTGGAAGATTGTCATTTGGTGGAGCTGGATTTTACGGGGGGAGAGTTTACTTGGGAGAAAAGCAAAGGCAAACCGAACTGGTTTAAAGAACGTCTTGATAGAGCTTTTGCTAATCAGGATTGGTGGCGTAAATTTCCTCTCTGCACTCTTAACGTTAATCATGTGTTGTGCTCAGACCATGATCATATTCAATTGCTGCTTTGTGATATGAATGTTTCAAAAAAGCAATTCATATTTCATTTTGAAAACTCCTGGCTACAGGAACCTTCTTTTAAGGAGGAAGTAACGGGATTTTGGAAATCTCTTCCTACAGTGATTGTCTTACCTAAGTTGTTGTCTACGTCTTCTTTCATGGCTAAGTGGGGTAAGAATTTTTTTCACAAGTTTAGAGACAAAGTGAAAAAGCAAAAGGAGATTATGAATGCGTTGGAGTGTCGAGAAGATGCTGAAGGGATTAAATCTTATTTTGAAGAGAAAGAAAGATTAAACGAGCTTCTTTTAAACGAAGAGGTATATTGGAAACAGAGGGCAAAGACTTTTTGGTTGAAAGAAGGTGATTTGAATACTAAATTCTTTCATGCACAAGCATCGAAGAGGAAGAAGCTCAATAATGTTGCATTTTGACTACAGATGATGGGGAGATAATAGATGATCATGAGCAGATGTGTGTAATGGCCAAAGACTACTTCAAAGGTGTGTTTTCGGGGGAGTGTTGTGCTGATCTTCCTGCATCTGATACGGATCAACCTGTTATTATAGCGGAGCAGAATAGGATGCTGGTTGTAGAGCATAATTTCGAGGAATTCACATCTGCGCTAAAGCAGATGCACCCAGAGAAAGCATCTGGGCCAGATGGGTTCACACCTGCGTTTTTTCAGCACTTTTGGGAGTTAGTTGGCAAGGAAATTTTTCAGTGTTGCAAAAAATGGTTAGATGATTATGCTTTTCCTGCTGAGGTAAACAGTACCAATCTGGTTTTGATTCCGAAAAAAGAAAGTGTCGAGAAGCTCACTGATGTAAGGCCAATAGCCCTTTGTAATGTGATGTACAAGATTTTGGCGAAGGTTTTAGCTAATCGTTTAAAGTGTGTTCTTCCTAGTATTATTTTGGAGAACCAGTCAGCTTTTGTGCCCGGTAGAAGCATCACTGACAATGTACTAGTAGCGTTTGAGCTGATCCATTTTATGAAAAGGAAGAATGACTGTCAAGAAGGGGAGGTGGCTTTGAAACTTGACATTAGCAAGGCTTATGACCGAGTGAATTGGAACTATCTTTGGCACAGCTTAAAAGTCATGGGTTTTAATGGAAAATGGGTGGGTTGGATGAAGCTTTGTATCACTACAGTTCAATACATGGTGTGTATAAATGGATCGTATGTTGGTCCCATTATTCCGAGTCGAGGTTTGAGACAGGGAGACCCTCTGTCTCCATATCTATTTTTACTCTGCGTTGAAGGTCTGTCTCATCTAATCAAACAGACAGCTACTAACGGGAACATTCATGGCTGCTGTGTTAGTGGTTCTGCTCCTGCGGTTACGCACTTATTATTTGCAGACGATAGCTTGTTGTTTTTCAAAGCAAGTAAGGAAGAATCTCAATGGGTGAAGAATATTTTGAATGTGTATGAGCGACAGTCGGGGCAAGCTGTAAACTTTAACAAGTCGGGGATATTTTTTAGCTCAAATGTAAGGAGGGACAAGCAGCAAGAGATCTCTGGTATTTTGGGTGTTCATAATGGAATGGAGGACAGTAAGTATCTGGGACTACCATCTCTGATAGGAAAGTCAAAGAAGAAGGTTTTCAATTTCGTTAAAGAAAGAGTGTTGAAACGCATCCAAGGTTGGAGTAATAGTAAGCTTTCACGGGCAGGAAAGGCTGTAATGATAAAGAACGTAGCTCAAGCAATTCCATCTTACTGTATGTTGTGTTTTTTAATTCCTAAATCGCTTTCACATGAGATTGAAAGGATTTTAAATGGTTTTTGGTGGAAGTCAGGAGCAAATAACGGGAAGGGCTTACGCTGGCTTTCATGGGAAAAGATGTGTAAATCGAAAAACAAAGGTGGTCTGGGTTTTAGAAGTTTGTACGGTTTCAATCTGGCTCTATTGGGGAAGCACGTATGACATTTGTTGAACAATACAGGATCGCTGGTTGAAAGAGTCTTTAAAGCACGCTACTTTCAACAAAATCATTTTCTAAAAGCTCAGGTGGGTCAAGATGCAAGTTTTATCTGGAAAGGCATTTGTATGGCAAGAGATGAATTGTGCAAAGGTTTTAAATGGGTGCTGGGAGATGGTCAGACTATTAATATCTTCTCTGATCAGTGGTTAAGGGGAAAGAATGGCTATAGAGTGGAGGATCATCACGTTAACAGAAACATAAGTGATAAGGTGAGTGAGTATTTCCGTCCAGACATTAAACAATGGGACGTGAATAAAATACGAAATACCTTTCATGAAGTTGATGTTAACTGTATTTTGGGAACGAGAATTCCACAGAATCAATGTAAAGATCGAGTAGCATGGATTCATTCAAAGGAAGGGTGTTATACGGCGAAATCTGGATATCACTATTGGTTTGATAGGCAGTTTAATGAACCTGAGGCTGTATCGAAAGGCTGGAAGAGACTTTGGGAGTTATCAATTCCACATAAGATGGAGTACTTCTTATGGAGAATCTGCAAAAACACTATCCCTGTGGGAACTTGCTTCGAAGTAAAGGAGTTCAAACAATAATACTTTGTCCAATGTGTAATGTGGATGTTGAGCACGTATGTCATCTTTTCTTCGATTGTCCTTTTGCAAATAGTTGTTGGAGCTGCATGGGTGGAGGATATAATATGGCAGAGGTGGAGTACGTATCGACTTGGCTACTGGAGAAACTTGAGGTGGAAACGGAGGATAATTTGATTAAAATGGTTAAGGTGTTGTGGGGGATCTGGTTTTCTAGAAACAGGAAAATATGGGAGGATAAAACTATCACTCCACAAATAGCAACGAAGATTAGTTCCAGGATGATTACAGAATGGAAGGCAGCTCAAAGTAAGCAGCAGGGCGGTGGACAGGTATTAAGTAGTAGTGAACCTGGTAACAGAGTTAGATGGCAACTTCCAGATCCTGGATGGTATAAAGCTAATGTGGATGCTGCTATACATGAAGGTTCGTCTCATTTCAAAATTGGGATGGTTCTAAGGGACGATATAGGAGCTTTTGTGGCAGGTATGTTCAAGAACTTTGATGAAAATGCCTCGATTTTGGAAGCAGAGGCAACAGGAGTGCAGGAAGTGCTGCAGTGGGTGTGTGGGTTGGGTGTCTCTCAGGTGGTCGTGGAAAGTGATTCGCTAATTGTGGTTAATGTCTTAAGAAAGAACAGTCAGTATGTGTCCGAGGTTGGCTCTATTTTCGAGTGTTGCAGGGTTGTCCTTCGCCAACGATGTGATTTGAAAGTTCAACACGTTCGTCGACAAGCAAATAGGGTAGCTCATAGCATAGCTAAAATTCCTTGTATGTCAGGAACAATGAACTGGTTTAGTACTCCTCCTCCCTGTGTGTTGGTGATGATTGTATCTGATTCTTCTTCTGCTTAATGAATTTCAGTTTCAAAAAAAAAAAAAAATCTTCAACTTTCTCCTGCCCATTTTCTCCATTTCAACATAAGTCAATATATTGTTAACAAGTCAACATAAGTCAATGCAGAGAAAAACAAGTGCCTTCGTTATAAGTCCACCATATCTAACAGCATTATGTGAGGTTTTCTTAGGGATTATGCACTTTCCAGAAATTTAATTAAGACATTAATTACCTAGAAAATATAACTAAATATATAAAAGCTCATAGATTCTCATTTTATCTAATACAATATACTACACCAGCAGCATTTATTTAAACGACCAACTGATCTCAATATATTATCATAAATATTGGCTAACCTACATTTCACTGAGATTTAGCATCTATATGACAATTATGCATATTAGAAACAAAATAGGCTAACCTACATTTCACTGATGAGAAGAGTGCAGAACTTACATCTCTCATTTAATTTTTAAGCAAAAACGAATATTTAACATCGAATATCGAAGCATCTCTCAACGACATTTTGTCGAACAGTTGGTGTTCATCGTTAAGGAGTACAGTTCTATCACCTCCGATCAATCTACTCTAGTCTTTAAGAGTTGGAGCTATGTCTATTTTGAGTGAAAAGATCTTTATGATTATGGTGTTTATAAAATAAATCAATTTACTCCTTCGTCCTTATTAGTCGCTTTAATTTTTACGCGTATTTTAAGGTTATACGCTTTTACTTTTTACGCGTATTTTAAGGTTATACGCTTTTACTTTTTACGCGTATTTTAAGGTGTCATGGCTCCTATATTTTTTTCTATTTTTTTTTTCTTGAATTAAAATTTAATATGTATATTTTTGTTTAGAAAAAAAAATTGAAAAATAATTTATGGAGTTGTCTTTTTTATTCACCTTAAAACACGCGTAAAAAGTATTTAGGGTTTTGAGAGTCGCCCCCAAAACTAGAGTTCTAACTACCACTTCTCCATTCTTCAACCTTCATCCAACGATTGATCAAGCCCCATTTCGCTCTCTCATCTCATCTTTTATTTATCTATATTTTTTTCAATAAAACCAAAATCTAATCCTTTTTGGGTGAGAAATTGTATTTTGTTGCCGGTTTTGGTAGTCGCTCTGAGAAGGATTTATATGATATATTGGGAGATCTGTAAGCCTTGTATCAGATTTGGGACGGTGTTTTATATCGCAAAAACTCACATTTCACAACAAAAAAATGTTCATATTTTATATTTTATGGGCATTTGTTGCTCTTGCTCTAATATCGGTTGATATAATTGATAGTTCTGAACATTGGGTTACAGATGATACTTATGTGAAGGTCAATTGTGCTACTACTAGTTTCAGAATTGATGTAACTTGAATTACTCGAGATGTCATTGTAATATTTTTTAGATTAAATAATTTGAATATTCTATGTGTTATACAATCTGAAAACAAAATAGCTATTTGGTTAGCTCGATTTTTGTTTCACAATCAGGTTGTAGTTTGCAATTCGGGGGTTTGTCCCGGCCGGCGTTCAATGTTTTAATGAAATTTTCATTTTCTTTGTCAAAGAAAAAAATACACCTAAAAAGTCAAAGATACTTGTATTTTGAGATGGAGAGAATAAATCACTAGAGCCGTAATTTGGGTTGATTGGTACGGCCAATTCGTGAAATTAAATAAATCGAGTTCGGACAGAGGTTTAGATTTGATTAGTTATATGAGTTCTCAACTCGATTCGATTAATTTCGGCTCGAAACTATCGACTCGCTCATCCCAAATTAAACTCGACTCGTTCACTACAAATTACAGTCCTCTAGATAACACGATAACACTAGGTCAGTCATAAATTTAAGAAGGTTAGGAATGGGATATAAGACGAAGTATAAGGAAAGTACGAAGATTCGACTTTTCTTGCTTTTCTTTTAAAAATAAATAATATTTTTTTGCTAGAAAATTGTATAAAACTCTTTCTTTTAAAAGAATCCAACAATATCCTATTAAATAACTTGAAAGTATAATAAAAAATAGTATTCTAGTAATTTAATAGATGATTTTATAGATAAACTTCAATAACATGCACCATTAAAATATTATTGGAAGACTCGATTATACCAAATATCTTAAAATTTAACTTAGACATGGTTTATAACTTCGTTGAACTCACTTTTAAGTAAACTCTTAAGTAAAGAGGCTAAGTGTCTGTTCGAGAAATTTTAAAATAAATAACTTATAATTTAAAATTAATAAATAACTTAAAAGTGATAAGTAGATGAATACTTATAAGTTAGATAAGTGTTTGGTTAATTTTACTTATAAGTCATAATTTTTTTTAACTTAAATGAACTAAAATAAATAATTTTGTTATATTATTATTTTAATTCATGACTTTTAAATTAACTTAACATTTAAAAATATATATTTAAAAGCTGTAAATTCGACTTATACGTTGGATCGACAAACAATCTGAGATAAGTACTTACATACGTATAAACTATAACTAACTTATAAGTCCTTACACAAACAGACCTTAAAATGAACTTGGAATGACTTCCGAAGTCCCCTTCAATGTCTAGAGAGGCCACTTTTGTTTCCTATGAGATAGAATTATAATTTTTAAACTTTTTATTTTGTAAAAAAATAGTGAAAAGTTATCGAAAAATTATAATTCTTTAAATTATCATATATCATGTTTGTTTAGTTAAAGTAGAATCCTCTCTTGCAAGTCATTTATAATTCCCTTTTTGTTATCATATATGAAATAAACATAGGATAATGACTATATTATAATCCCAAGTACTATACCTCAAAATAAACATATGATAAAATTTTAAAAAATTATATTCCAATTCTATACTTAATCCTTCCAAACAAAATTATGATATGATTATTCATAAAACAAATTTTGATGAAATTAGTTATCCTCGAAACATTATCACGAAATTATAATCCCATAAAACAAACATGCATTAAACTATAAACTTCTGCTTTATCTGCCCATTTCATCCGATTTCTCAATAATATATAATTCATTGGAAATTTTTGCCCATAATCAACAATAGTCATCTAGTATTAGTCAATGCAGATAAAACATGCGACTTACAAAGTGTATCAAACAGCATTATGTGAGGTTTTGTGGGTGGATAGTGGATTTTGTACTCTCTATAAATTTAATTAAGGAATTAATTACCTAAAAAATATAACTTTCATCAAAAGTTAATTCATTTAATCAATTGTTTCGCTTTAATATTTCCGGTGACCCCATCCCAATCTATCTGTCTTATTAATAATTTACCATCTAACTATCTTAAATTTAACTAAAAATTGCATATATCTTATGGTTGGAAAAAAAAGAAAAAGGTAACATCATTGCAAATTATTTCGATCTATTTAAAAATGCATTTTTCAGTTTTTGAAAATTATTAAAGAATAATTTTTCATCCTCAATCGAAGTCAGGGAAATTTGACCATAGAAATTTAAATAAAACACATAAACTGGGACAGGGAATACTTGATGAATAATTAGTTGAGTTTTACACAAATTTAATTTTGTAAACAAAAAATCAATGAAAATAATAATAATTGAGACAACACAATCAATGACCGCCTTTTCTGGTTCAATATTTATTAAACACCTAGACCAGAAGACTTGTCCTCCAGCGGTATTTATTTAAACAACCAACAAACAAATGATATCAATATCTCATAGATTAGCTTCAAAGTCACTCTGTTCTGACCTTTTTATGGTAAACCAACACTTGATGAGCAGATGACATAGATGTCTAGAAAGAATTTTATAATCACAAAATATTTAAATAAAATGAATATGATGAATAAATACTGGAACAAAGGAGGCCAAAGTCAATTTGCAAACTTTTCTCACCCAGTTGTGAATATCTAACAGGGAGAGTAAGGCTGTAACAAAATCAACATGCGAAAATTTATGCAAGTATGAACTTGGGGCGATAGCATTGATAGAGGGTAATCTAATCAAGTGCATTAAGGCAACCTGCCTTTCAAATCCATATGAGGCTATGTTATAACAGAGGCACCATTGTCAACAGCGAATATTCTTGTAGTCCACCAGATCAAACAGCAATTTTGGGTATACTAATTTGAATTCCAGAGTAGTTTCCTGTTAGTAGAAGCCGGGGGAGCTAGCCCAGGAATATCTCGGATGTCTTTGTTATTTGGGTTCACAAGCTGAAATTTTTTGTAACCATATATATAATTAGCGTACATAACTAATTAACAGTGCAAAACCACACATTCATAAAGTTATTTTGAGGAGTATTAGTTGCTTGGAGATATGCTTGCTTTCTAGAATTGAAGAATTTGTCTGTTTATACTTCATAAATATTGGACATGCTCATTAGTAAGTATCCACTAAAATACAAATTAATGTTGAAAAGGTTGTAATAGTCTAATTTTAATAGAGGAGAAGAGATCAAGATCAATCAGAAGACTACAGGAGTTTAGATACTTATATATAGAATTCTGGGGATTGAATTATAGGCAAATAGATAAAAGGAGCAAATGACAGTCGCCAAGGACACACGTTATATAAGTAACTATCTAGAAGGCCAGTCAACAAATTAATGACCAATTTGACAAGAACAGATTTATTGAATATAATCTTATTTTATAATGTATGAGACTTGTCACCGAAAAATGCATAATAGAAGACAAAAATTCAATAATAAGGTAAGATGGTCGAAACAGATTAAGATTTAGAATCTAGATGACAATTATATGCATATTAAAATCAATATAGGCTAACCTTTACAATAATGACCGCTATAACACCGATAACAATGAGGAAGAGCAGAGCCATGATACAGCGATCAGTTGCAACCTAATAAACAAATCATAGTGAGGACATGGTAACAAGGGCTAATACAGATACGAACACGGATGAGAAGAGTTCAGAGATTGACCTGCCTACCAATTTCCTTGACCAGCTGAGAAGCCTTTTTGATGGAGAAGTGAATGGAATCCAGTTCATTAACTATCCTACCCATTTGTTCAGTCTGATAATTACAAAGGAGAAATAATAACAAAATTAATACGTGAAATTGACAGTGATATCTGAAAATTGCAGTTCTCACACCCTGTTGATGTGAGTAATTATTAATATCATTTCAAAGAAGGTACAACACACCTGTGCCTTCAAAGCTGCAGCAGTCTCTGTCCCAACATTTACAGTTTCGTGAACAACCTATTTAACAAAGAGAGCACATCAAATTTAGTAATGCACTATATAACTTTAGAATATCGCAAATAAATATGCAATACTATTGCGGCCCAATGTTTTGTCATCACTTCATCAATCCCGCAGGAAAAAAATGCTAATATATCACAAAAGCTCGATGAAAGTGTAATTTCCTAGTCTTGGTTTGATTCTGTAACATCTGAGGATGTCCATTCGTATATAATACATATTCCTGTGGTATTTCTCATTTCTATGAAGATTGCCTCTGTGACTAGATATAACAGTTCGTGGAAGATCTAATGCAGCAAGTAGTAGCTGGTACCCACCCCCTAAAGGAGCTATAAAATTAAACGTGAATGCATCAACAGCACTTGATGGGTGGATCAGTATGGGGCAGTAGCGCGAAATAAACAAGGTGTGGTCCTCTTTGCCGCTGTCAGAAGATGGAGGGGGCGATTGAGTTCAGTAGCAGAAATGCACAATGCGGAGCAGCTCATTTGGTTTGAAGAAGGCAAAGGAATTTGGGTACGAAAATATCATCCATAAATCGGTTTGTCAAGTTCTGGTTGTGCCGTTTGTGATGAACAATGTTGGGTATGAGTTGGCTTCTTTTGTAACCATGGATATTGGTCTGCTGTTTTAAAACACTTTTGTTTGCCCTAAAAAAAGTTATAACCACTTGTGGAAGATGCTTTAAAGGCCCCAAAAATAACAAACAGAAAAGTCAGGAATGTTACAAAATGTCTTGGTATAGGCATGAATTGAAGTCATTCAAGCATTAGTCTGCACTTCAATAACTCGATAAATCAACTTCATTTATGATGGTCAAGTAATAGTTAACATCAAATAGGATCAGTATGCAGGAGAACGATTTGGATGGAGTCGTCTCTGTCTTAAGACTTTGAAAGTGTTTTTTTGCTAAATGGCTTTAATAGTTACTAGAATCAAAGCACAACCACCAGGAAGATTTGTAATAACCATACAATACCCAGTAATGATTATAGGGCACACTGAACCTCTTATCCAATTTATTTTTACCTTTAAGTTTTTCATTGATCATAGCCATAAGACGCAACTAAAAAATTAATGACTACTCCCATAAGTATGTACTACGTACCTTTTTCGACCTTTCAATTGCTTGATCTGTCTCGTCCATCATCTGGTTGCCATTGTCCATTAGTTGTTGATTTGTCATAGCTGCAGTAGAGACACGCTTGAGCTCAGAGATTCAATAAAAAGGAAAATTGATTAAATTTATATTAAAATTTACATAACTCTGTCGTAAAATAAGTGAATATTGTCATTTAAATAATTAAGATGCAATAAATAGTTGCAATTTCAACAGGCAGCAAATTACAAGCTCTATTTGATATAAAGAGTTATGGTTGAGCAATAAGCTGGCTGTTTAATATAAGCTTCTCAGCCACCATGCTATTTAACTTGTAACACGAATATCTACACTGAAACATAAACTATCAATGGATATGGCAAAAAATCCCAATTAATCCCAATTATTTTTTTTTATAAACTTTTTCCTATCCTGCGTTGGATCAGGGTGACTAGAAACACTCCATGTTACCGAGACCTGGATCACCTCTTGATCCAAATGTAGTGCTCACCTCAGGTTGCATGAAATACTATTTGCAGTGTCCAATCACGGGGATTCATCCATATATATACTGTGGGAAATGACCAAGTTGACAAGACTTCCAGGATATAAAAAACCTTTGTCTAACTTCTCAGCTTAAGTGATAAAATAAAGCATGTAAGTGCTCACTGAACAAGAAATCAAGGGCTACATACAGATATTTCCTACAGATTGACTAGGTAGATAAAAAGCTCAGGGTATGGAACACCTTTGCATTACGAATTAATGAATAAAGGAGAGATCTAGCTGAACCTTGTCACACTACAGAATAAGAGAGCAAATGGTATGCTGAGCAATGGCCTATCATGACGAAGAAAGGGTCTAGCCTCATATTCTCTATAGAATCACTAACAATTGACTAGGTCCATGATAAGCTCAGGGTATGGAATGCCTTAATTTTGCATTACGAATTGATGGATAAAGGAGGGATCTAGCTGAACCTTGTCACACTACAGAATAAGAGAGCAAATGGTATGCTGAGCAATGGCCTATCATGGTGGAGAAAGGGTCTAGCCAGATATTCCCTATATAAACACTTGACTCTCACATTGGAACACATCGGATTAAAGGCGGCTATTACTACACCCTAGTCACACTATTCAAACAAGAGAAGGAAATGTATGTAATGTCGCAACCACTACATAGAGCGTCAGTAACTATGTCTCAGCCAAGGAGCACCAATAACTTGCAATAAGGGGAATATAAGGAATTATAACAACCAAGACTAAACCAAACTTCGATGTAAAGTTGTACACTTAACTCAGGTATTTGCAGATCAGTATCAGAGTCCTTGTAATAACTATAATAACTTCATGGCTTATTTTGGAATGTGGAATTTCATTTGAAATTCTCAATTTAGTGCAAAACTGCAAATGACATGTTTGGATAACTAAAAGAATTTGGATTTAACTAAATTTCAGGGCATTCAAATATAAGCATAAATTTGAGAATGTTTAAATGACAACTCAATTCATGTCATCCGAAATGAATTTCATGTTCCCAAACACAATATTACGTTGGGTCTAAAGTGGATCATAGCTAGAGAATTCAATCAGCCATTAACTCAAACTTATAAATGGAAAAATCATTATATTCTCCGTATCAAAGAGAACCCTGCTTGCCTTTAAGTTTTAACATGCTAAGAATTCAACATCCAAATAAAAATTGATAAAACTGGCACTCATCAATCATCATAGTTTAATAATACAAATACCAGCAAAACCTGTCATTCTCATTTAATCTTTTCCAACTTATGGTAGTAACAGGAAAAAACTGTATCATTCCACTAAAAAACACAGTATATGCTTACATGAAGCTAGTAGGCTATTATCGTCTCTTAAACTTTCTTCGGGCGCCTGAAAGAGATCAGCTCGCTTGTTGTCAAGGTTGCTGGCATATCTGCATCACCATCCAAAAGATTGTGAATAACGGCAATATGTGTGTTTTGGAATTTTAGCTGTGAGGCAAATCAATGACAAAAATGTTTTGGACCACATGTCAACAATGATTAACCGGTTAAAGCAGATCTACATCAAAAGCAAACCATTTACCCAAAATGTTAGATGAACAAATTGTAGAAAACTGTACTATAAGAGTCGCACTACTAAATTTGTTGTAACATTTAAAATGGAGAAAGAATATAGTTAAAATTTCCACAAACTGTGGTAAATGTGAGAGGTTGGAACAGAGACTTACTGCTTTTTAAGAGCCACGTATGAATTTAACTCCTTCACCTGAAATCAAACAGCACGATGTATAAATGCAATTGCTTAATAATTCTCAGATTATAGCACCAATCAACAATTTGAGACTGAGACGGCACCATTGACTGTTTTTTCTCATTCAACATCCTATTTGTGGCTGCATCATTGCTATATTCCATATCCTTAACTTCTCTGTCGAATTCTTTAATAAGCCTGGCGCCAGCAAATAATTAATTGCTTTAATACACAAGGAAAATAAATATTGAACAACATCATCAATTATTGAAGTACAAGTTAATTAGTTAAAGTAAGCTTTCTTTGTAATAACAACTGAGCAGATATTTCATTCCGGATTCTCTTTGACAAAACTAGTACACGTATTGACTCATCATTTCTCCTAATTTCCATAATTCAGTACAATACATGACCATATCTTTGATCAAATTTACTTTCTATTTTCTCCTAAATTGCATATTTACAAACTACAATATATACAATACATAATACGCCTAAACCATCACATTATTACTTTAAGAACTTAAAACACCTCTATCACACCACCACAAACAGTTACAACACAAATTTATCCGAAAACATAATCAACTTCACAAGCCTATCTCCCGCTATACGACTATATATTCCATAACACCAGCAAATACATATAGTTCATTAAATCAGTGAATGCAATATATACACAATTAACAATTAGATACACACAGTTTCTAAAATTAGTAAATCTACATGCCTGCTAACCACGTAAAGCCGTAAACAATCAAATTATACCTCTTACAATCGCGCATTAAATCAGTAAATGCACATATCATATATAAAATTAATAATTACATACACACAAATCGTAAAATTAGTAAATGTAAGTGCCAGCTACGTACGCCAACAACCGAATTATACCTCTCACAATCACACATTTAATCAGTAAATGCACATATTATACATACAATTAACAATTACATATACACAGTTTGTAAAATCAGTAAATCCAAATGCCTGCTAAACACGTAAACAATCGAATTATACCTCTTACAATCGCGCATCTTATCCGTAAGCTCCTCCAACTGCCTACTCTGCCTATTCGAATCCTTCATCTTCTCCAGCTTCTGAAATCCATTCCTACATTTCAACAATCATCTAACAACATCAACAACACTAAATCAAATAATCAAATTAATCCTATACTAAATTAATTCTATAAAAAACACTAAATCATCAAATTAATCAACTAAATCAAACAAAAAACACAAAATCAAATCAAATCAAGAAATAGTTCTTACGATAAAGCTCGAAATATATCAGCGACTTGGCCGTCGAGCTGAGCGAGCTCCTCGCTGATTCCAGATAACGCCGCCATCTTCGAAAACTTCGCTATATATACACACAACTTTCTGTACGTATATGTTCAATTAAGTCAACATAGAGTGAGCTCCGAAAATTTCGCAATGCAGATATAGATACAAATGTGTGTATGTATAGGTGTGTGTATAGCTGGATCTGATGAAAATGGATCTGAAAGCTGAAGAGAAGAGATGAAGAAGATGATAGCGATTTTATTTTCAAATTTAAAATTTGTAATTTTATTAATTTGTTTTATTTGAATATTTTAATTTTGATGATTGTTTTTGTTGATAAATAATGGAGTACACGTCAAAATATTTGGTGTTTATATTAATCTCCGTGAGCTTGGTCAGTGATGATTAGGCCGGTTCTTGTGGGCCCGGTTGGGCCTTTTTTTCTTGATTTTGAAGCACTTTTGCGGGGTTGGCCCATGTTTGGATTCGGATACTTTTACCTTATTATTTCGAAAGGTCAAATAATCAAGTAAATGATTTATTTTATTAAAAAATTTAAGTAGGTTACTCATTATAAATTTAATGTAAATTAATTTTCAATTAACTTAATTTTATTATTTAATTAAATTAAAATTAATAATAAAAATAAAGATAAATATAATTTATATGAAATATTTTATTTTTAGTAGTCGAGTCTTGATTCAATAAGTCATACAAACTCAAGTGCAGTGAAGTCTTGTGGGATTTAAATTTAAATCTATTTTGTATCTATTTTTTGTAAAAAAATATATGTAAAAATATTATTATAAGATATATGTATTCATATAATTATGATAAATATATTTATTTATTTATTTCGTGTACTTTCGTATCGTGTCGTGCACGTAAGGGTAAATCTAAAAACGACATCAAATTCATTCGTGTATTTTCATGTTCGTGTACTTTCGTGTTCGTGTACCAAAAATATCAACCTAAACCCGTTATTTTCGTGTTATTTATATATTATGTTATCATGTCGTGTACGAAATTGGCGGCTCCACTCACGCCTTCAATTTTCTATCTTTGATAGTTGTCACACCTTCTATTCCAGTAGATGCATCAGAATGTTCGAACTTGGCGTTAAATGCAACCTTCTTAGCTTCTCGTTGGCCTTTGCGGTGACTTGTACATGTGTTATCATCCATAAATTTATATTGAGTAATGTTATATGTATAGAATGACGTGAAAGTCCCGGCTCGTCACTGTGTTAATAATATTTGTGAGCCACTATTAATAACATAAACAACATTAATAGAAACATTTAATTTTGTAAGTACGCAACAAAAAACAAAATTTTTAAATAAACAAATAAAAATAAGTTAAGGGTGTACAGTGGACACAATTATAATCATAGTGGCCAACAAATGTTATAAATACATTGTCAAGCTGGGACTTCCACGTCATTCTGTCCAAAAATTCGGTACCTGTAACATTGCTCATTTATATTTACTTGATTAAGAAGCATTGTTTTCGTTATCATATATCAACAATGAGTTTCACTCCATATTCTGGAGAGCATTAACAATACCAAGCTTTAGCTTCTTTCTTGAATAGTTTCACATCTTACTTCTTCTCATATATCGTAACACAATGTCATCGACATGTTGTAGAAACGAGTCTATCACTTCTTTCTCGTGCTCGTTTGACCCTCGAATTTTGGTAATTAACATTGGTCCTTGGAACACAACGGCGAAAATTGCAGTTCTCACACCATGTTGATATGAGTAATAATCAATTTCATTTCAAAGAAGGTACAATACTGTTGACGGAGGAATTTGGTATCAACAAAGTTTGAGGTTCGTAGCCGGAAACAAGATCTATGATGGCGGTTCTTTGTCGGAAACGTGAACAGTAGTCGGTGGATCCGATGAACAGTATTCGTCGGAAAAGATGAACAGTGTTTGGTGGTGGTGATAATTGGGGGCTGAGATTGCTTAGGGTTAGTGGTGGCTCCTTTGCGCTCTCGCTTCTGACCCCTTGCAATTTGCCTACGTATCCCTATTTATAGGGAATCAAGCCCACGTAGTTCTTGGGGAACAAGAAACCTAATGGGCTTAGATTTCTTATCCCGAGGCCCAATGGGAAACCCACTGGAAACCGTCTTCTACTAGCTTTAGGAATGTCCGCCGATGAGGCCCAACCACAAAGGCCCAAGGCTCGTCCGCGACTTCGAGACTTCACGGATAAAGCATCTCCCTGGCCAAGGATAACCCTCCGCTACCAGCTGTTTCTCTAGTCCGCGGACGCAGGTATAGCCGTGGTTAACCCCAAATGTTGGACGCATCCTTGTCCCCCGATAAGGAGCCCCTACCAGATTGCAGGACAAGTGATCCCAAGCTTTTGGGTGCAAAGTGCAAGATACTCCAAAGTCTCCCAACGAGGACATCCGTTGACTACAGAGACAGAGCTTCCAAAGCACACACCAGATTTCACCCCACATCCCTAATGAGGACACCCATTGACTACAGGAGGAGGCCTTCAGTCCAGGCATACCCCTGGAGGTCTCTGACCACGGACACCGCCTTTCCTGTAGATATGCTACAGGAAGGAGTTCTTCAATAGAGTACCTGCACCAAATAAGTTAGTAATAATAATTCTCCATCTTCCTTGAATCATCCAAAGAACCCGTCCAAGTAACCATGTTGAAGTCCCATCCAAGCTATGTTTCTCACTTAGGGCGCGCCCTAATACCTTAGGGGATAGCTCTAAGAATCAGTTGAATTATTTTCTTCATATACCAATAGGGTGCGCCTCCTTCACCAATGAGGGCGCGCCTAGATTATGTAAGGCGTCAACATTACTCTTCTCGTATGCATAAGGGCCCACCTCCCCATATCTGTAGGGCGCACCTTCTTCCTTTGTGATAAAATAGATGCCTTATCTTTCCTTAATTTAGGCACCAAAATCCCAATTCTGACCAATTGACCCGGTTTTGACCCGAACAAAGTTTATACCAAATTTTGGGCTTAACAACTACCCCCAAATTCCATATGCCATTGAAAATGGGATTGGAATTTTCAACCCCCCTAGCAAACTTGAAAAATTTGTATGAGCATCTACAAAATTGAGGGTATGCCCTTACGAACTTATTCATTCCTCTTTCTTCATCCTGCTCTATTTCTTTTTTTGAACATGATAGGGCGCGCCCCAGATAAAGGCGCGCTTCATGAATCTAGACAACAGCTTCACACCACACAACGTAACATCTTTCACTCTCTACCGCTTCTCTTCTTAGTGACTTTAACCTTTGGTTTGACTAGGGAGGTTTACCACTTATGCACCACATCTCTAAGCTTACATGAGCTAACTCGGCGTAAGAATCAAGAGAAATCATACAAAAGAGTGCACCTCGCGTACCTTGGAAAAGAATAATCCATTTAACAAAGGTTTGAGGGCTTCTTCCAACTTTTTCATCCTAATATTGGTTTCCTATAGGCGCGCCTTAAACAGAAAGGCCAGTTCTCTGATCTTAGAAGGCGCTCTCTAAGGGAAGGCATAACCAGAATAAAAGACCAGTTCTCTGATCTTCAAATAATAAATAATCTTTGATGAAAGGAGGACGTGTTTTGTTGGTGAAAGTGATCCTTCCATGAACAACACAACACAATACCATTCCATGTTTGATTTCTTTCTCCTTGTCAAATCATAACTCTAAATCGTTGATCTCGTCTTTTCCATAAATAGTGTGATTCATTTTAACTCAAATTCAAAACCTTTACGATCTTCTATAATCATATACTTTTAGAGGGCGCGCCCTTTATAGTGGCGGCGTCTTCCTCAAATAAAATTATCTGTGAATTAGAGGGCGCATCCTCTTTACGAGGAGCGTTTTGCTCAAAACAGGTGTTCATCCTTGGAGGGCGCGTCCTTTATATAAGGCGCGTCTACCTTGATAAAGGTAATCATCCTTGGAGGGAGCTTCCTCTGTAAGAGGCGCGTCTACCTCGATAAGGGTATTCATTTTTGGAGGGCGCGTCTTCTGGAAGAGGAGCATCTACCTCGACAAAGAAAATCATCTTGTCGAGGGCGCGTCCACTGTAACAGGAGCATCTACCTCGACAAGGGAAATCATCCTTGGAGGGCGCGTCCACTGTAACAGGAGCATCTACCTCGACAAAGAAAATCATCTTGTCGAGGGCGCGTCCACTGTAACAGGAGCATCTACCTCAACAAGGGAAATCATCCTTGGAGGGCGCGTCCACTGTAACAGGAGCATCTACCTCGACAAGGGAAAATCATCTTTGGGGGGCGCGTCCACTGTAACAGGAGCATCTACCTCGATAAGGGAAAATCATCTTGTCGAGGGCGCGTCCACTGTAACAGGAGCATCTACCTCGACAAGGGAAAATCATCTTGTCGAGGGCGCGTCCACTGTAACAGGAGCATCTACCTCGACAAGGGAAATCATCCTTGGAGGGCGCGTCCACTGTAACAGGAGCATCTACCTCGACAAGGGAAAGTCATCTTGTCGAGGGCGCGTCCACTATAACAGGAGCATCTACCTCGACAAGGGTCTTCTACAGAATCTTCATGTAATTAAACTAAATCAAAGATCAATATTCTTAGAAGGCTTCTATCTTCTACAAAGCTCAAGGGATGCCAAAACCATCTCATATAGAAACATCTCTTGGGCATCTCACGAAGTGTCATCCAATAAAGGGCATCTCACTCTCAATATTTCTCTGAGGGCGCGCCTTAAAGAAAGGGCGCGTCTTGAAAGACAAGAAATTAGTTCTAGTCGAGCCATTCTTCAAGTACAGACTATGACTCATCTGATCATCAAGACATCTTCATTGAAAACTTCCATTTTTCTTCTGAGGGCGCGCCCTGGGAGGGCAATTTTCCACTGAATGTTTCACATGCAGAGGGCGCACCTTAATAGATTGTGATACTGTGCTTCGCAAATCATGAGATTTTTCCCAGATAAGATTTCCTACCTGCAAGAAATACAATTAATATGGAACTTTAAATGTTATCTGGAGGACGCGTCCTAGAGGGATGGATGTGTCCAATCAACGAACTCTCCTGAAATATGTTAGAAGTCTCCTGGGCCTCAGATGTCTTCATCAAAGCGCGTTCGAAGTGTTTGTGGGGGTCTCCTCCGTGCTAAATCTCCTTCACAATATTCTTCCTGCACAAGTCCTAGAAACAATTAATGGAAAACACAACAAAACTAATCGAGAGTTACCTCGTGGAATCATCTTAACGACGATGACTAGCTCATGGTAGTAATGCCTTCTTCTTGAAGTGTTCTCCTCCCGATCCTCCTCAGATTTGCTCCTGGTTAAGTCCTCTAAACTAAATAGTGTTCTCAAAAATTCTAAATCAAATAGGATTCTTCAGTCTTCTTGTTGGAATAGGATTCTCCAATCTCCTTAATGGAATAAGATTCTTCAATCTTCTAATTAGAATAGGATTCCCCAATTTTATATATCGAATAGGATTCTTCAATCTTCAAATTAGAATAGGATACTCCAATCTTCTAATTATAATAGGATACTCCAATCTTTAATACCAAATAGGTTTCTCCCAATCTTCTAAATCAAATAGGGTTCTCCCAATCTTCTAAACCAAATAGGGTTCTCCCAATCTTCTAAACCAAATAGGATTTTTTGGAAAAATTCGCAGCTATTGTTTTTCTCTGTTTTCGGACTGCTCAACTTTTATTCCCGTAATCATATCATCTCCAAATTAAAGAGAATTCAACAAGCTTCGCGTAGATTGTAAGATCATTCAAAAAACAAACGCGCTACCAAGCTGCGCTACATCCCTCCAATTGGTCTAGCCCTGCCTTCGGCATCCCCCTCCTTGCGCTTACGGAACTCAAGATACGGCCCAAACAGTGTAAACAAATCGCTTAATCCATCAAATTCGAATTTTCCATCCAACTTCGCTCCTTCGTGGCTATAGCTGCAAACTTCAACCTCCACGGTTGGATATCATCATCCATGGATCTCCCTCGTGGTCGCGAATACTACACCCAAATCTCCTTCGACCCCCTGCCAAAAACAGTTATTCACGGATCTCGAGTTATTCATGGATCTCCTTCGTGGTCGTTGTATGCAACTCCTCCGTGGCTATCCTTCAATTCTTGCGTCAAAGAACCTTCATCGTGACGAGACATCTCTTTCTCCTGAGATTTTGATCTTGATTAGCCCCTCCTTCTAGCGCCAATTTGTTGACGGAGGAATTTGGTAACAACAAAATTTGAGGTTCGTAGCCGGAATCAAGATCTGTGATGGCGGTTCTTTGTCAGAAACATGAACAATACCCAATAATCTCCACCACCAAACACTGTTCATACTTCCCGACGAACACTGTTCATCGGATCCATCGGGTACTGTTCATGTTTCCGACAAAGAACCGCCATCACAGATCTTGATTCCGGCTACGAACCTCAAATTTTGTTGTTACCAAATTCCTCCGTCAACAAATACATGCCTGTGCCGTCACAGCTGCAGCAGTCTCTGTCCCAACATTTACAGTTTCGTGAACAACCTTTATAAGAAAGAGAAACCTCATAATAAGCTTAAGAACATCGCAAATATATATGCAATACTATTGCAACCTAATGTTTTCTCATCACTTTATCAAATCCTGCAACCACAAAAGTGCTAAACACATAAACTATTGCATAAGCCCAAAAGATTAATCATTAGTGACGAGAAAGCGCAAACATAGATAGGAAAGGGGCAACATTGTATTGGTGATCATCTATATGTACATTCATCTAAAAGTATCTTCAGTGAAGTGCATACAAGGTCAGATATGATCAACCTGCAATCACGAGCACCATCTCTGATTGAGCACTGAACAAACAAGTCTAGTAACCCAGAAATACGAAGTCTAGAACAACCAGTGACGCGAGACAGCCCAAACTTAGATATGAGTGGCACCATTTTTGGAGTGTCATCTGTATGTACATTAGATTGAAAGTGTTTTCAGCCAGGAACATGCAAGGACAGACTCGCTCTAGGCTCTCTTGTTATCAATTTTATCGATACTTCACTAGAAGCATTACTTTTTACATTCCATACTGGAGTACCATCTCAAAGACAACTGCCAAAGATAATAACTCAACAATTTGGTTTTTTAAGTCTTGTAAGATATGCATATGCAATTTTAATGCAGGCAATATATATATAAAAAATAATTTGATACGTTATACCATTGTAATACAAGTGAAATACTGAATGTTTGACACTTGACAATGAATCCCTAGAATAAGCAAATGATGAAGACTGGTATACCTCATTTTCACCTCCATTGTCGCTCCCATTAGTATCTTCTCCTTAAAAATTTATCTGTAGGCGAACCAGAATCATATTTCTCAGCAACAAAGTCCTCATCCTGCATAATAGAGCAAGCATTTAAAAAAATTACAGCAGCAAAACAAAAATAGACATGAATACGGAAACTAAACACTCAAAACCAACAGAGTTAATAATTACTAAAAAAACTCACCCCCTAAAATGATATGCTGAGTACTTGAGTAAATATCGATAATTTACAGTTAATAGTAAAAGTAGGTCAAGATTCCAAACTTAAGCGAAGAAAGTCTTAGCAGGTGCAGCAACTTGTTACAAGAGAGTACAAGCCATCCCCGTTCACGCTTCCCATACAAGTTACAACCATAACTGTTAGAATATAAGATCCTGGGTCTTTCTCTACAAAGATTTTAGCGTAACTGGTTCCTTAACATGGTATCAGAGCTCAGGTTCCAGGAAATGCCCGACAATTGACATAGTGCCTTGATGGTAGAATTTTGTTCCCAGGTGCCCTCATCAGAAACTCCAAAATTCATTTGTTAGGGGAGATTATCTTTACCCTGTCATACATAATCTTATATGGTAATTTTCCAAAAGTACTTGCTTGCTGGCACGACTCGTAAAAGTAACATTGCATATATCTTAAATCTAACAAGCTTATGAGACTTGTAAAAGTAACATTACAGCGATATCTTAAATCTAACAAGCTGTATGAAACACTGAATTTCACTAAATTTGTTAAAATTTTAAGGGTATTTTAGGAAAATCAGTATTTAAGTTTTTTGACACTTTAAATGATACTTTTCGAAAAAAAATCTTAAAGAACGAATAAGTTGTAGATAACGAAAAGATCTTTTCAAAATAATAAGGTCCAAAATTATCAAAAATTTAACGAAACTAAAATTAAATAAAATCTATAATTAATGAATTTATTAAAATAAATTACAAAAAAATATTATAATTTTGATGATAGAAAAGAGTATATTAGTAATGAAAAAGTAAAATTAGATGAGAAGAAGATGAGAATAAGAGAAATTCATAAGTAAACGAGATATGTATGGAAAGAAGTAGTGAGCAATGAGTTACAAAAAAAAGTTAGATCGGGAAGAAATGGGTGGATATTTATTAGAACAAGAATTTTTAAAAATAATTATATACTTAACTATTTAACTATTGTAACCGGATGTGATATAATTTTAGGGAATTTAACAAAAATGCTATTTTTTTGTAAAATTATTTGCGATTTTACTAACTTCTGAAAATATTTGCAAAAATTACTATTTAACTCTGAAAATATTTGCAAAAATACGATGTTACATAATAGGTTGCAAATTAGTGTAAATTGTGTAACTGTTTTAGATTACATTTTGGGTTGCATTTTATGTCGCATCTTAGGTTGTAAATATGGTTGCAATTTATAGAACGAATATTTGCAATTTTTTTATAATTTTAGGTTACAAACGTGGTTGCAAAAATGGTTGCACTTATTTTTGCAAATATTTTTAAACAGGGATAGTATTTTTGCAAACTTTTTGTAAAACTTTTGATATATTTGAAAAAATCCCATAATTTTATTCATTCTCTTTAGTTTGATTTTCCTTTCTTTTGACTATTCCTATGAATCATAACCGTTAAATTTAAAATAGATTTTGATTATCCTTATAAATCATAATTATAAAATTTTGTAAATTAAATAATTAGTATCATTAAATTTAAATATTAAAAATATAAATATTTAAGATTTTTGGTTCGAATTCCACAAACTTTATTCTAAGTTAAATATTTGTTTTAAATATCATCAATTAGTAGAATTAAAAAAATATCAACGAAACGTGCAACACAGATTTTAAGCTAAGAATTATAAATATTTTAATAATCAAGTAAGTCAATAAAGTGGGATCGGTGTATAAGTTAGTCATCAAACTCAAAACGGTGTCTGGACACTTAAGTTTGTTATGTTAGGAGGTTCGAACATTAAAACGCAACAGAAAAATAAAATTTCGAATTCCTACCGCATGATCTATCTATAATGATTGGATAATTATGGAGAATAGATGTTTACCTTAATAAAGCTTTCCTTCTGACTGTAATGGGCGTTTTGTTCTTGATGAACCAACACAACAATCCTCCTTTTGAAGATATATGCTCTCCAAAGGTATCCACATGAACGTCCGACCGTCCAACGATCACCGGAGCCAGTACTAGCCAATTTAGTTGCCTCTCTCTCTCTCCTCTCTAAGATGTAGAGCTGCTAGGTTTTTTTTTCAAAAACGTGATTAACTTCTCTTTTCAAAAAATATACATCTTAATGTATATATAGGGAGAGAGGAGATTTGAGCCTAACCCTAATCATAACGGGCTTCTAAAAGGACTCATTATGGTTTTAGGTTTATATTATTATTTAATTCGAATTCTAGTATATATACAATTAATCAAGTCGCACTTAATTAATTTAATAATTAAATTCGAATTAACAACAATAAAATATTTAAATTCATAATTTAAATAACACTCTGTTTTAAACATATTTTGTGTGTGACCCTTTAGATTATTATTACGTTGACAATAATTTTATTTTTCTATTAATAAAATTATAAACAGTGAGAGACATCTAGTAATACATCATTGCTCCCAAGTAATAATAATAATTGGTGATTCAATTAAACCTTTCGTGAATAATGTACAATGTAATATATTCCCTTTAGCCTTATATTATAGATCAAACTCGAGGCATGCATTGTGTCATCCTCTGTTAACGTTTAATCCTTCTTTCCTTGATCAATGAGTAAACTATTAAACAAATCAGTATTTGAGCACGACCATGCATTTTATAGTCTTACTCAATCAAGAGGCCAATAATATCACTCCTTTAATGAAGGAGAGTTAAATCTCATCTTGATCATTCATATTTCTCATACGATTCATAATATACCCAATGTCTACTTTTATTATTACCCGGTCAATGGTAACTTTCAATAGTATCAAAGTATATTAATTCTCGTATAGAAATATAATGATTTCAGGTCTAAGGACCAATACATCATTATCACTGTGAGATTAACTTATGACACATTAAACATGTAGTATCTCACAACGGGTCAATCCAGCACCATGTATTTAATACATGTGCCTGTGTTTTGACTTTAGTATCACCATACCTATGATCAATGAGATGTGATCATCAGTCAACAAACACACTAGACTTAACGTATTTATTATCGTCCCTTAACAATAATACTTGACTAGGGACCTTTAAGAATAATAATACTATTCTCATAATCTCATTTCTAAGTCACGTACTTAGAGATATAGATTTACATATCATATTCCAAGGATATTTATTAATCTAACATTTTATCGCATAAAATAAAGATGCAATAAATTACTAAAGAATAATCCATAAAGTCATAATTAATAATTCAAATGTTTCATAACATAAACATAATAGTGTTGTCTCTAGGGCACACACACTAACAAGTTACATGTACATTTCATTAATTTTTTTAAATAGTTTTTAATAATAGCTTTTTTCCTAAACATTTTTTTGTGTATATCAAGCATGTCGAGTAAGGTTAATGTGTATGTCCAACATCATAGTAATTTTGATACTTCGAATTCTTATAAAATATATATGAACCCTAATTTACATGCAGACACAAGATATACATACATACAATTTCATATATGAAAATGTTGCATTGCCGAGTTTACTAAAAAGAGTTATTATCCAATTCGATAGATGTGTTACCCTCTCAGATAGATGCTACATCGAATAAATTTTAACACCTAGCATTTCTGATCATAAAATTTGGATGCTGACTAATCAAATATACCCATAACTGACTTAAATGACCAGTTGGAGACATGTTTGAGTTTGGCGACTAAATTTATATATCGAACCATTAACGAAATTATAAATTTATGATAAACTTTCCTAAAAAAAATAGAGAAACTGTTTTCCTATCAATAAAATCAAATATGAAGATATCCCCAATTCAATTTCCATTTAAAAATCAACGTGTTAAATATCAAATAGGTGACTAACTATGTCAAAACACTCAAATAGGTTATTCATTACAAATTTGACTCAAACTTTTTATCAATTAACTTATTTTGATCATTCTGATTAAGTCAAAAATTAAAATTATCTAAAATTGAAAAAATGATAATATAAGTGTATAGAGCTCGTTTTGGGTTTTAATATGATTACTAAAATTTTTTATTTGACTTAAGAAATTATGATGAAATCTCGCTTTAGAAACATAACTTGAATATATATAAGTTCATCTCGTGGGTTTTAATCACTCCCCTCTCTTAAACTTTATTATTTTTATTAAATTCTTTCCAAGTCTCTCTCTATCTTCCCTATCTCTCTATCTCTCCCTCTCTTTCCCTCTCTTTTGTTGTATACTGCACTTTGTGTTGATCAGAAATTCTGAAGGAACGGTTTATAATTTTTGAGGTACAATGGTGAAAGAAACTGTTAGGTCACACACACACTGTAGAAGAGAGTTGAATACAGTGTATAATACAATCAAATCGAATTAAGAACACAAGTATGTAATAAAGAATAATCTTATTAAAACAGTATTGCAATAGAACGTTCTCTCTCAGTGATGAACAAATATCACGAGAGCTGCTAGGGTTACAATGAATAATATTCTCGATAATGATAACACTTATAGTGTAAATCCTATGTCTGTGTTTATATACCACACAGTTACAAGATAATCTCTAATTGATATCGAATATGATTTTGTATCCTAAAATATATCAATTAGTTATCTTTTCCTCCAAGTCTTCTATTCTTCATAGAATTCTCTTGATCTTCTTTCCTTTCAATCAGCCGCTGTAATAACCCCAATTTTTGGAGATTTTTGAAATCCGGATGAATAGTAACTTTTGCTGACAATGCTGATTAAGAAAAATTATCAGACCATGATATATAGGAGTACTGTTATGCAAATTCTAAGATCGTATTAGTATTCCATAAAGAAAATAAGTGTATGTAAAAGCTGTCGGATTTTGAAAACGAGCACTTTTATTTTTCCCCGAGATTTCCACCAGACATTAAGGGATTTAAGGAATTAATATTAAGATGAAGGATTTTAAATTCAAGGATTATAAAGGAGAATTAATTTAGGTATTAAAAATATCAAGAAGATTTTATCAATAAAACCATTAAGGTATTTAACCAAACGATCAACGAGATTGAGTGATAACCGGACAAAGAAATGAATAACGACTCTTGTAAATACCTTTGCAAGTGGCAAGGCAAGTGGATGGTTGATCAAACAAGAAACCAAGTGATAGTTAGGAAGGAATGGCTAGTTAATTATATAGTTAACTAGGGATGATCTCATCTCACCACAAATCACCAACACATGGCAAATGGTGAGATCATCTTCCACTAACTCCTTTGTTTATTATTAACCTAGCAAAATATCAAGACAACCCATCATTATCCACCACATTATTCCACCAACACAAGAAAGCAAAAGCATTTCCTCCCCCATTTCCATTGCTCTCGGCCAAAATAGAACCAGCACACTAAAACTACTGTATCTCCTTCATTTCTCACTCAAATATTGTGTTCTATAGCTCATTGGAAAGGTATTGAGATGGCCTACAACTCTTGTTCACAAGTCTCGTCCAAATAATCATGTTAAGACCCTCATTTTTACAGTTCTTTAAATCGGACTTTTAGAAACTTCAAAGCCTAACTTTGTGTTCTTGATTTCTTTGGAAAGATCAAGCTTGTAGGAGGCTCCCTAAGGCTTCCTAGCAACTTAAAACCTCCCAAGGAAGGTATAAACTTCAAACCCTAGCCTTTACTTTATTTGTTAGTAAGTTTAATGGTTGGTTTTGTGAAATGAGAAGCATGGATTGTGATTATTAGTAGTTTGGTTTGATTTGGAAGTGTTTTGGTAATTGAAGCTTGATTATAGTTCATAGGTCTTGATTGTGGTTGTTTGAGTTGAAAACCTTGGATATTATGGACTGATGTGGTATGGTTTAGGTGAAGTTTTATTGTATTGATGGTTATGAGTTGGTTGGTGGTTAATTGGAGTAGTTTAAACATTGGTAATCGCGTAAACATAGCCGTCGTAATGTCCGATTTACTTTAGACTGCTTTTGTTCATAACATTTGGACCCGAGAACTCCCTGCTATATTATGACCATTGCCATGTTTAGATAGTTCATGTTACGAGCTTCGTTTTGATATGTAGTTCGTTTGATTCCGATGTACGGTTTAGGAGAAACGACCGTTTTAAGTAACGGCGTTTCGCGAACGAAACTTTTCCCCTCGCCTTACTTTGAAATATAGGTTAAAGACCAAAAAGGGTTAATTAGTGTATGAAACAATTATGGTAAGAGTGTTAGGCAGTTGGTAAGACACTCGCGAAGGAGTCGCCTTAAAACTTGTAATGGTTAAATTATAAAAAATGGTGGAGCCGAGGGTACTCGAGTGACTTAAGAGAATCAGTAAGCGCAAAGCGAGCGTTAGAGTCTAAGGTAGTTAGAGTATAGATTTACAAGTGACTTTGGTTTAATTCCAACTTACTTGTTGTTTATAGGTTACCAGACTCGTCCCGAGCCTTTTATCACCCCCAGTCGCTCAGGCAAGTTTTCTACCCGTTATACTGTTGTTGTGATGTATATATGTATATGCATTATCTTGTGATAGATGCATGTTGGTTAATTAACAAATTTTGCGATATATTGAAGCATGCTGATATGGTATATATATGTATGCCTGTTTCCTATTTTTGCCATATATATCTGTTGGTTCAGTTGATAATACCTATGCTAGAGAATAGCGGTAATTTGCATATACCCTTAGTATAGGGACCCAAAGGTGAAAACATTTTCTAAAACCGGGAGTCGAGGATCCCGAGTAGATTTTATATATATATATATATTTATATATATATGGTTATAGTTTTCAAAACTATTAATCGAATAAGGTTTATTCGATAACTTTATTTTATTAATGAATATTATCTTGAATATTCATTCGAGGACTTATGACTCCTTTATATTATTGATTGAATATTACTTGGATATTCATTTGAGGATGTATGACTCCTTTATTTTATTTAATGAATATTATTTATAATATATTCATTCGAGGTATTATGACTCAGCTTATTATTTAATGAATATTATTTCGAATATTCATTCGAGGGCTTATGACTCAGCTTATTTATTTATTGAATATTATTTCGAATATTCATTCGAGGGCTTATGACTCAGCTTATTTTATTTATTGAATATTATTTGAATATTCATTTGAGGATCTATGACTCCGATTATATGCTGAGATATATTCTTTATTTTATTAAAGAATAAGGTGTCGATAATCAAACTCACTTTTAATTATTCAAATAAAGATAGTACTTTCGTATAGGTATATCTTTGGATATTTAATATTCATTTCAAGTATAAGTTTCAAAACTTCTACTTCAATTATTTTTATAAAGATTATTCTTTATGGAAATATTATTTAAATAATAATATTAAGATATTTTCTAATATATTGGGACTGATTTATTTTGTTAAATCAGCATCACTCCAAACATTCTTAAAAATGTTTTGCGAGTCTTCAAAATGATTTTTAAAAGTTAGAGCGGATCCCAAAACTCATTTTTATATTTAAGATCCTCCTTTCGAAGGGGATTTAAATACTCGCTCAAAACCTGAGGGATCCGGCTCTGTGGTGTGTTTTATATTCGCAACAAGGTTGCTGTTTTGTTAAATGAATCGATTACTTACCCAACACTCGGGAAGTAAAATTCTTGGAACAAGTTAATCCATTAACAGGCATCGCCTGGGAAATATCGGTGAGTTCTCCTTTCCAACTAGATACGACTTCTTGGTGGATCCGTATCAACAAGTTTCTACTTGGGGAAAGGGGAACGAGCTTTACGTTTCAGAGTCATGGATTTCATCTGAACTAGGAGTGGCGTAAGTGGTCGAGTGGCGCCGGCCCAGCCTTATTATATTGGCCCAAATGGCCTGGAAGTTCCGCTAAGGCGGTCCATTCCTTAGGAGTTCAGTGTTCGGTTGACTAGTAAATCCGACAGGTTCTCCTCTACATGTAGAAAATGGTGGGATTGCACTACTACGACTGATCATCGTAAGTGGTCTTCCTGGCGCGGCAAACTCCCGTAATGAGTTCATCATCCAATTGGATATTTCTGCAACACTACCCAGAGCACTTCGATAGAAAGGCTACGGTTGGGCGATTGTTGAGTGTTGGCAGGGTCAAGTTTTCAAAATGATGTTTGCATCAAATGAAGTATCTCGTAACTTCATTTTAAAGATTTAATCTATTCAAATCTGGTCTTGTAGTCTCATCTATGTGATGAGCTTTTGAAACTAATTATAACTTGAACGGTGGTAGTTCAAGTAGTATTTGGAAAAGATATAAGTATATTGGAGTATCTTGTAACTTCATCTTTTAAACTTATATCTAGTAAATGATTATCTTATGCATGACAAAGATTTTCAGAAAAACGTTGAGACAAGGTTAGATATATGAGATCACCTTGCAACGATATTTTTATACAGTTATACACTGGAACTCTGTGTATATTATGCATGGAAGAGGACTTCCAAGATTTTGAAAAGTATATATGTATATATACTGAATATTTTGTGACTTCATCGTATTAAGATATCAAACTTGGTTCATTTCTTTTGACCAAGACTTTCATGAGTACTATGAGAAGGCTCATATATTGTAAATTATTATACATATTATTTTGGTGGGCTTGCTGCTCACCCTTGCTTTCTTCTTTCATCACACAACATCAGATAGATAAGATGAACAGGACCAAGCTCCCAATTCGCGAGCGGATAGGAAACGTTCGGCAGCTTCCTATAGGCATTGAAGTCGCTGTAGCTAAGGTGGGAACTACCAATAGACTAGGCTTCAACTTTTGATGTACCAGATTTATGTATACTTATGAATTGTAATAATGTCAAAGAAAATATAAATTTATTCAGAAAACCTTTTAAGATAATAACTAAGGTGTATTGGCAGATAATTGTGGAATAAAATGACTTGTGATTATTTTTGGATGTTCATCTCTGAGACTATAACGTGTGGTGTGTGTGTTTATTATGGGGTCGAAGTACAGAGTAGTTGATTAATTATTAAGATTGGGTGTTATTAAGGGAAATGGAACTCGTGACAACCCGGATCCCCGACCCCGGATTTGGGGGTGTTACAGAAGTGGTATCAGAGCTAAGCGTTATAAACCTCAGAGATGATGTGACGTTAAGATAATAACTAAGATAATAAGAACTCTTGCCAAGTTCATAGTCGGGCTACCTAACGTAGTACTGACAGTTAAAACCCTTATGGGAACCCTTATAAATATCGTTATAGAAGAGTAGTTCGTTATCGTATATGGTAGCGGGACTCCGAACCCTGAGGTTGAGGACCAACAACGCGATGATGTTTTATTACTAATTGGAGATCGGATTGTGGATCCGATAGAGCGTCCTAACGCAGGACCGGATGATGTTCATATTGAGGATATAGCGGTTGAGGATGTTGTCCTAGAAGGGATTGTTGCTGAGGAGGATCCCGTGGAGGATCCTGACAAGAATGAATAAAGGACCACTGAGGAATTGATGACCATGGTTAGGGAAACTACCAGAGGTAGGATTGGCCGGTCACTACCGGAGGTTCGTTCAAGTTTGTAAAGATAGTAGCCCCTTTAACGCAGCTTACTCGTAAGACTGAGAAGTTCGAATGGACAGAGAAATGTGAGAACAACTTTTAAGAACCGAAGCAAAGGTTGGTGACGTTCCCTATGTTGGCGTTGCCGGATGGAAAATGAGATTTTGTGATGTGTAGTGACGCTTCGCATAAGGAATTAGGGTGCTTCATATACAGCACAACAAGGTAATCGCGTACGCGTCAAGACAACTAAGGGAATATAAAATTCGATATCCCCACCCATGAGCTTGGGCTCGTGGCAATAGTTTTTCCCTAAAGATTGGAGGCACTACTTGTATGGAGAGAAGTGCAAGATTTACACAAACCATAGGAGCTCTAGTACATTTTTACGTAGAAAGAGCTCAACATACGCCAGAGGAGGCGGTTAGAGCTAATCAAGAATTATGATTGGGAGATTCTTTATCATTCGGGGAAAGCCAATGTGGTGGCTGATGCCCTTAGTAAAAAGGAGAGACCCAAGATGATAATGTCTTTGGGATAGTTTATAAGAGATTTTGAGAAAATGGAAATAGAAGTGAAGGTAACCGGAGCCGGTACCGAAAAGCTGTTTGAGATTGCAATACAGACCGAATTTTTGGAAAAGAACATATTGTGCCAGAAAAAGTGATGAATGAAGGCAGAGAGTCAATGACTGGAGAAGAGATCCACACCGAGAAAGATGATAAGGGGATAGTGAGGTGTTCCTACATAAATTGGGTTCCAAAAGTTCAAGAGCTTAAGGATGAGAACTTAGATGAGAGCCATAGTTTGAGGAATAAGATTTAGGGCAAACCCTGAATGTGATAGTCAGGGAGGTTGCCATCAAGAAAGAAAGAACCCATAACATAATAGAGTGGAAAACAAGGTTTTTAATGTATAAGATAACCCCGATTATGGGAGAAGGTTGAAACATTTCATACTAAGGAAACAGAAAGTCGAGTAAGGAAAGGAGACCCGAGATGGTACTCCTATACGACAATTTATGGACCAGTCTAGACAGAACTTAGACTATTATCCCCAACCACCACCCTGAGGAAACAATGCGGTGAGAAATTCTTTCAGGACCTTTAAGTCGCTAAGCTCTCAGAGTTCCAAGGAACAAGCTGACCCAGTCGAGGCAAGAGCCTGGCTAAAGGAAATACAGGAATCATTTGAGATTCTAAATGATTGACGAATCACAAAAGACTATTTTTGTCACTTACCCTCCTAAGAGAGAGGCCACCCGCTGGTGAAAGGCCAAGGAAGGCACGGAGCAAGAGATTATAATAAACTGATTTAAGTTCAGACAATTATTTTCGGGAAAGTACTTCCCAAGGTTATGGAGGTAGTGTAAAAGCTTTGGAGCTAGAACAAAAGCGGATGAGTATGATGAATTATGAATCTAAGTTGTAAAAGTTATCAAGATTCGTTCTGAGGACACGAATCCAGAATGACGGGATATTTGAAATCAATGCTTATGTTGTGTTGGTTCATGAAATAATGATAAGAGAAAGGAAAATAAAAAGAAACTGAAGTGGAAAGGAATATAAAGGCAATAGAGTTTGAGGAATGATAAGGAAGTTGGGTATGAGGAAACCCTAAAGACTCGTAGCAATTGAAATAGAAAAGTATGTAATCGTCAGGATGAGGGTGATTCACCATGAGTTAAATTGATGGTTGAAGGCATAAGAGATAAATATATTTTATCCCCTGTAAGTTGGGAGGATTTGAGGAAACCTTGAGATAGTTCGAAGGATAAATATTGAGACGCGGATAGACTGAGGAGACAAGGAAGTAAGAAATTAGGAAAATTGGATGAAGGAAGTGACCTTCAAGAATGTGAAATATAAGACCGGTGGCTTGATACCCAGGAAGGGAGACGCCAGGTATGAAAGATATCCCAACATTGAGATGACTGTTGAGATAAACAACAAAAGTAAATAAGGATTTATTAAGAAGAAGTTCACGTTGAACACGACCAATATCTTCCAGATCATCCATGTGATCATTACCAAATCAGGAAAGAAAAGCGGATAACCATTTTTATCTTTTGGAGGCCATGTGGATTGACCTTAACTTGAATAAGGATGCTATTGTGAAATTCGGTATAGACTATCGAAGTGGAAATGATTGAATAAGATACCCTTATCATGGATATATGACTTTATTTATCCATGGAAGGATGCTTGTACCTTTTTAAAGGTGGAATTAAGGATAGAACATCGGTAACTTAAAACGAATCCTAGGGGAATGCATAAAGGTTGGCATTTCACCCTTAATAGGGATAGTATGAGTTTTGACGGTATGAATTGGAAAGGATTAAGGTAATAATAACCTTTAAGGATTAGTGGAGAAATTTTTCAGAAGTATATAGACAATGGTTCTAGTATTAGTAAATGGTATTTTGATATGCCCTGTATATAGGGAATACATGAGGAACGATTGAAGGATAACCTTAGAGGTTTTACAAGGAGAAAGGAAATATTCGAAATTCTCAAGAATAAAAATGTTGATAAAGGAAATATGACATAATTATAATGATGCCAAGTGGGGCACGTGTTAAATCACGAGAAAGTATGGATCGAACCAGTAAAGGTCGAAATTGTTCAGGGCAATTAGGACCTAAGATAAAAGATGTTCTAAGTATGATTGAGAGTCAGTCGTGACAGTGATTAACCTCTAAAGATTGAGGCAATAACTTATGGAAAAATGGTGATATTTTTTTTTATTTACTCATCAGATATTAAAGAAAAGCATTTTCACATAAGCTGTGATTGAAATAAGGTAGAAAATTTATTTGGAGGTGGTTAAAATGACATTGACTGTAAGGAAATTTTACTATCAGGAAAGGCCAAAGAGGTGGCCGACACTTTAAAGGTAAGAGGATAATTATAGGGGCTTGTGCCAAAGGAATACAGTGATGATGGTTAAAGCTATGAAGGTTGTATTATGGTTTGGAAGATTGACATTCCTTCTGATGACTGTGCAATACCCAACCGTAATAGTAGTTGGTAAAGGTTTAATTCGTGTAATCGCCATGAGCGGGCTATCTATCTCAGGAGATACTATCTTGAGAATGAGCCTGGACCATGTTTCAAAAAAAGGACTAAACAAACCTTTGAGTTAAGTCTTCTATTGAAGGCATATGATTAAGAATGGTATTAACCTGCTATCATTGCTTTCATTGAAACTCTTTTGCAATTTTATCTGCTTCACGTCATGAATGTACGTCAGGATCAGGAGTGTTCTTCATGAATCAAGAACGGTGATCATGTTACCTCCTTAGAAGAATTCGATATGATATGAATGGACTCCGTATGGTTAGCTATTAAAACTTCATGGAAAACGAATGACTACAGTAGGTCAACGGTGGGCCATAGTAATGCAGGAATGATTCTGAGAGTAATGAGCTGATTACTTACAACCGTGAGAGTTGTATTGGAATGGATGTTGAGAGTAAGTACCACTAATCGGGTCGTGGTGGTGTATAAGTTATCATTGATAGACTAATTAAGTCGATTATCTACCTATAATATATTTATTCCTTCTTATCGATAAAGAGTAGTATTACCCATACGAAGAAGGTTGCGGTATAGAAATGGATTCTAGTAATGATGAGGTCTAGAATGAGATCCCAGATTCGATTTTCGATATCGAGGGAGTTTCAAAGGTGATTGTGTATAAGCTCGAGGAAGAGCATGGGTCCATAGAATGATGGACGGAATGGCGAAAATATTTAGGCATGTGAAATGCGATGCTATAATACTTGATGTTGATATAAATACATATATGTTTTGTTCTCCTATGACAAACCTCTATAGTTCAGAGGTAGGTTCCAAGCCAGATATTTTGTGGCAGTATATTTTTTTATATATACAATTCTCTTCAATTCGTTCTTTTCTCTTCTTTTCATTTCATGTAAGCTGAGAAGAACAACCCTTCCAGAAAGGGGAGGTATTGCCGAATGACTATCTATCTGTGTGATAGAAGCCTAGTAGGATACCATCTATTGTTTAATTGCTTGTCAAGTACTAAAGGCTGGCCACCTTCTGTACTAACTATGCGATATAACAAGTGTTCATGATCATAGTGATCTCTCAATAAATTCTTTTACTTCTATATGAAGGATTAAGCTTTCGAAAATAGAAACAGCTGAAAAAGGAGTAATAAAGTTGTGGTAGTATTCGGAATGGAAACACATTCGTGATACTAAGGTTGGCATGGTTATTAAAAGGTTATAGAACGCTAACGAGCAAAAGTATAACCAGTATAATATTAGGAACGGAAGGTAGTAGCGATTACGAACTGGAAAAGAATGGGTATTGAGAAGCAAAAGCTCTAATGTTAAAAGCTGTAATGAGATTCTGTGCAATAGACTTGAAAGAATTTGGAATGATCACTTAACACGGATTGAGTTTTCTTACGATAATAGATCATATGTCAGTATTGAGATATCGCCTTATGAGATCCTTGAGGGAAAACAATGTCGATCTCCCTTATGTTTGGATGAAGTTGTAGAGCGCAAGATGCTCGGACCCGCAGTAGTCCAAAGGATCACGGATATAATAGATTTTAATCAGAGGACGGCTGGTAGTAGCCCAACATGGGAACACGAAGTATGTTGATTTGACACGAAAGGACAAGGAATAGGAAGTGGGGGACCTAGTGTTGTTATAGGTATTCCCTTGGAAAGGAAGGATGAGGTTCGGAAAGAAAGGGAAGCTAAGTCCACGAATTGTTGGACCCTTGGATATATTAAGACATATTGGGAAGATAGCATATGAGCTAGCCCTACCCCCGAATATGTAGCAAGTTCATAACGTGTTCCACGTATCAATGTTAAGAAAATGTAATTCGGATGCCAGATAAATAGGGGCATATGAGCGCATAGACATGCAACCAGACGTAACCTATATGGAGCAACCAGGAAGGGTTATAGATCGAAAAGGGACAAGTGCTTAGGAGAAGGGTTATCAAACTAGTCAGAGTTTGGTGGTAGAACCATAATGTGGAAAATTGACTAGAGAGTTAGAAGGCACAATGCTAGAAAAGCATCCCCAACTGTTTTCTATCTGATTCCGGGACGGAATCCTTTTAAGGAGGGGAGACTGTAATAACCCCAATTTTTGGAGATTTTTGAAACCCGGATGAATAGTAATTTTTGCTGACAATGCTGATTAAGAAAAATTATCAGACCACGATATATAGGAGTATTGTTATGGAAATTCTAAGATCGTATTAGTATTCCATAAAGAAAATAAGTGTATGTAAAAGCTGTCGGATTTTGAAAACGAGCACTTTTATTTTTCCCCGAGATTTCCACCAGACATTAAGGGATTTAAGGAATTAATATTAAGATGAATGATTTTAAATTCAAGGATTATAAAGGAGAATTAATTTAGGTATTAAAAATACCAAGAAGATTTTATCAATAAAACCATTAAGGTATTTAACCAAACGATCAACGAGATTGAGTGATAACCGGACAAAGAAATGAATAACGACTCTTGTAAATACCTTTGCAAGTGGCAAGGCAAGTGGATGGTTGATCAAACAAGAAACCAAGTGATAGTTAGGAAGGAATGACTAGTTAATTATATACTTAACTAGGGATGATCTCATCTCACCACAAATCACCAACATATGACAAATGGTGAGATCATCTTCCACTAACTCCTTTGTTTATTATTAACCTAGCAAAATATCAAGACAACCCATCATTATCCACCACATTATTCCACCAACACAAGAAAGCAAAAGCATTTCCTCCCCCATTTCCATTGCTCTCGGCCAAAACAGAACCAGCACACTAAAACTGCTGTATCTCCTTCATTTCTCACTCAAATATTGTGTTCTATAGCTCATTGGAAAGGTATTGAGATGGCCTACAACTCTTGTTCACAAGTCTCGTCCAAATAATCATGGTAAGACCCTCATTTTTACAGTTCTTTAAATCGGACTTTTAGAAACTTCAAAGCCTAACTTTGTGTTCTTGATTTCTTTTGAAAGATCAAGCTTGTAGGAGGCTCCCTAAGGCTTCCTAGCAACTTAAAACCTCCCAAGGAAGGTATAAACTTCAAACCCTAGCCTTTACTTTATTTGTTAGTAAGTTTAATGGTTGGTTTTGTGAAATGAGAAGCATGGATTGTGATTATTAGTAGTTTGGTTTGATTTGGAAGTGTTTTGGTAATTGAAGCTTGATTATAGTTCATAGGTCTTGATTGTGGTTGTTTGAGTTGAAAACCTTGGATATTATGGACTGATGTGGTATGGTTTAGGTGAAGTTTTATTGTATTGATGGTTATGAGTTGGTTGGTGGTTAATTGGAGTAGTTTAAACATTGGTAATCGCGTAAACATAGCCGTCGTAATGTCCGATTTACTTTAGACTGCTTTTGTTCATAACATTTAGACCCGAGAACTCCCTGCTAGATTATGACCATTGCCATGTTTAGATAGTTCATGTTACGAGCTTCGTTTTGATATGTAGTTCGTTTGATTCCGATGTACGGTTTAGGAGAAACGACCGTTTTAAGTAACGGCGTTTCGCGAACGAAACTTTTCCCCTCGCCTTACTTTGAAATATAGGTTAAAGACCAAAAAGGGTTAATTAGTGTATGAAACAATTATGGTAAGAGTGTTAGGCAGTTGGTAAGACACTCGCGAAGGAATCGCCTTAAAACTTGTAATGGTTAAATTATAAAAAATGGTGGAGCCGAGGGTACTCGAGTGACTTAAGAGAATCAGTAAGCGCAAAGCGAGCGTTAGAGTCTAAGATAGTTAGAGTATAGATTTACAAGTGACTTTGGTTAATTCCAACTTACTTGTTGTTTATAGGTTACCAGACTCGTCCCGAGCCTTTTATCACCCCCAGTCGCTCAGGCAAGTTTTCTACCCGTTATACTGTTGTTGTGATGTATATATGTATATGCATTATCTTGTGATGGATGCATGTTGGTTAATTAGCAAATTTTGCGATATATTGAAGCATGCTGATATGGTATATATATGTATGCCTGTTTCGTATTCTTGCCATATATATCTGTTGGTTCAGTTGATAATACCTATGCTAGAGAATAGCGGTAATTTGCATATACCCTTAGTATAGGGACCCAAAGGTGAAAACATTTTCTAAAACCGGGAGTCGAGGATCCCGAGTAGATTTTTTATATATATTTATATATATATGGTTATAGTTTTCAAAACTATTAATCGAATAAGTTTTATTCGATAACTTTATTTTATTAATGAATATTATCTTGAATATTCATTCGAGGACTTATGACTCCTTTATATTATTTATTGAATATTACTTGGATATTAATTTGAGGATGTATGACTCCTTTATTTTATTTAATGAATATTATTTATAATATTCATTCGAGGTATTATGACTCAGCTTATTATTTAATGAATATTATTTCGAATATTCATTCGAGGGCTTATGACTCAGCTTATTTATTTATTGAATATTATTTCGAATATTCATTCGAGGGCTTATGACTCAGCTTATTTTATTTATTGAATATTATTTGAATATTCATTTGAGGATCTATGACTCCGATTATTTGCTGAGATATATTCTTTATTTTATTAAAGAATAAGGTGTCGATAATCAAACTCACTTTTAATTATTCAAATAAAGATAGTACTTTCTTATAGGTATATCTTTAGATATTTAATATTCATTTCAAGTATAAGTTTCAAAACTTCTACTTCAATTATTTTTATAAAGATTATTCTTTATGGAAATATTATTTAAATAATAATATTCAGATATTTTCTAATATACTGGGACTGATTTATTTTGTTAAATCAGCATCACTCCAAACATTCTTAAAAATGTTTTGCGAGTCTTCAAAATGATTTTTAAAAGTTAGAGCGGATCCCAAAACTCATTTTTATATTTAAGATCCTCCTTTCGAAGGGGATTTAAATACTCGCTCAAAACCTGAGGGATCCGGCTCTGTGGTGTGTTTTATATTCGCAACAAGATTGCTGTTTTGTTAAATGAATCGATTACTTACCCAACACTCGGGAAGTAAAATTCTTGGAACAAGTTAATCCATTAACAGGCATCGCTTGGGAAATATCGGTGAGTTCTCCTTTCCAACTAGATACGACTTCTTGGTGGAGCCGTATCAACAAGTTCCTTTACGTTTCAGAGTCATGGATTTCATCTGAACTAGGAGTGGCGTAAGTGGTCGAGTGGCGCCGGCCCAGCCTTATTATATTGGCCCAAATGGCCTGGAAGTTCCGCTAAGGCGGTCCATTCCTTAGGAGTTCAGTGTTCGGTTGACAAGTAAATCCGACAGGTTCTCCTCTACATGTAGAAAATTGTGGGGTTGCACTACTACGACTGATCATCGTAAGTGGTCTTCCTGGCGCGACAAACTCCCGTAATGAGTTCATCATCCAATTGGATATTTCTGCAACACTACCCAGAGCACTTCGATAGAAAGGCTACGGTTGGGCGATTGTTGAGTGTTGGCATGGTCAAGTTTTCAAAATGATGTTTGCATCAAATGAAGTATCTCGTAACTTCATTTTGAAGATTTAATCTATTCAAATCTGGTCTTGTAGTCTCATCTACGTGATGAACTTTTGAAACTAATTATAACTTGAACGATGGTAGTTCAAGTAGTATTTGGAAAAGATATAAGTATATTGGAGTATCTTGTAACTTCATCTTTTAAACTTATATCTAGTAAATGATTATCTTATGCATGACAAAGATTTTCAGAATAACGTTGAGACAAGGTTAAATATATGAGATCACCTTGCAACGATATTTTTATACAGTTATACACTGGAACTCTGTGTATATTATGCATGGAAGAGGACTTCCAAGATTTTGAAAAGTATATATGTATATATACTGAATATTTTGCGACTTCATCGCATTAAGATATCAAACTTGGTTCATTTCTTTTGACCAAGACTTTCATGAGTACTATGAGAAGGCTCATATATTGTAAATTATTATACATATTATTTTGGTGGGCTTGCTGCTCACCCTTGCTTTCTTCTTTCATCACACAACATCAGATAGACAAGATGAACAGGACCAAGCTCCCAATTCGCGAGCGGATAGAAAACGTTCTACAGCTTCCTATAGGCATTGAAGTCGCTGTAGCTAAGGTGGGAACTACCAATAGACTAGGCTTCAACTTTTGATGCACCAGATTTATGTATACTTATGAATTGTAATAATGGCAAAGAAAATGTAAATTTATTCAGAAAACCTTTTAAGGTGTATTGGCAGATAATTGTGGAATAAAATGACTTGTGATTATTTTTGGATGTTCATCTCTGAGACTATAACGTGTGGTGTGTGTGTTTATTGTGGGGTCACAGTACAGAGTAGTTGATTAATTATTAAGATTGGGTGTTATTAAGGGAAATGGAACTCGTGACAATCCGGATCCCCGACCCCGAATTTGGGGGTGTTACAGCCGCCTTCCTTATCTGAATGTCTTCTTAAGTCCTGATATTATCTTTTGATGAATATCTTCTAATATCTTAATTTCTGACAACTTAAGTTCTGATATCTTAAGTTCTGACTTCAGTATAAGTACTGATTTCCAGTTAAGTCCTGATTTATCCTGTTAGTCAAGATCTAAAAACTAAACATAAATCATTATTAGACATGATATCACAAATATATCTAACAATCTCCCCCAACTTGTAAATTAGCATAATATACAAATTCAATAGATATTTGATGATGTCAAAAACATTAAGTACAAATGCATATGAGAATTTGACTAGATAACTACAACTCACAGTCCTTGTAGCTTTTACCATCCTTAAAGTCTGATATCAGCTTTAGCCTGTATATCCTTCAAAATTTAACAGTTGTAGTCCTTGACCTGGCTTCAGTGTATGATCTCTCGAATATCAGGAGTTGTTCTGAGATAGTTCTTTAACAGACTCCTCTCAGCATATTCAAGTTCATTCTGCATCCTCCTTTTAGCATCTTTAAGTTCAGCTGTATCTTCTCCTGTCTGAAAAAATAGCAGCCCTGAGATCATTAATCTTTGCTTTCCTTATATTCTGATCCAGTCTGATAAGATAAGCTTTGTCAGACTCCAGATTAAATTCAACACCCTTAAGACCCAGAAAAGTAGTGATCTTGGCGGTATTAGGCTTCATCTCAACTAAATCATCATTGTGATCTCTGTACTTTGGATAGTATGGACTGTCAGACTTTACAGAGTATAATTTCTTCTGTCTTTCAATATCAGACCTTATGTATCTGGCAGCACCATCTGTTGATTTGTTCTTCACTTGAAGTAGAAATATCACATGTTGCAATTCTTCAAAGTACTTCAAACGAATAACATCCTTTCTTATCTGGAATACCCTCCCATCTGTCATGAAGTATAGCATGATATCTTCTTTTAGCACAGAGTGATAGACCATTTGTACAGACTCTAATTGATTTAGTCTTTCTGGAGTTGTCCCTACTCCTTGTGCACTTAAGGAAGTTGGATCATTGGTAGTGTTATGTATTCTT
Organism: Apium graveolens; assembly: GCF_009905375.1. NCBI lineage: Eukaryota > Viridiplantae > Streptophyta > Magnoliopsida > Apiales > Apiaceae > Apium > Apium graveolens. The sequence goes on from NC_133653.1 coordinate 8,094,101, forward strand.
CTTTCATCAGAACTACCCAATCCTGATTTGTCTTTAGCTTCCTTTCCTAGAATAACTCTTGCTTCAAAACCACTTGATGTAGTCTTCAAAGGTTGAGTAGATTGTTCAGCTTTAGATTGTTGAGAATTTAACTGTTAAAGAACTATCTCAGAACAACTCCTGATATTCGAGAGATCATACACTGAAGCCAGGTCAAGGACTACAGCTGATAAATTCTGAAGGATATACAGGCTAAAGCTGATATCAGACTTTAAGGATGGTAAAAGCTACAAGGACTGTGGGTTGTAGTTATCTAGTCAAATTCTCATATGTATTTGTACTTAATGTTTTTGACATCATCAAATATCTATTGAACTTGTATATTATGCTAATTTATAAGTTGGGGGAGATTGTTAGATATATTTGTGATGTCATGTCTAATAGTGATTTGTGTTTAGTTTTCAGATCTTGTCTAACAGGATAAATCAGGACTTAACTGGAAATCAGTACTTATACTAAAGTCAGAACTTAAGATATCAGAACTTAAGTTATCAGAACTTAAGATATCAGAAGATATTTATCAGGAGATAATATCAGGATTTAAGAAGACTTTCAGATAAGGAAGGCGGATGATTGAAAGGAAAGAAGATCAAGACTAAAACAAGAAGAGATATGCATGGAGAAGAATTCTATGAAGAATAGAAGACTTGGAAGAAAAGATAACTAGTTGATATATTTTAGAATACAGAATCATATTCGATATCAATTAGAAGATTATCTTGTAACTGTGTAGTATATAAACACAGCATAGGGTTTACACTATAAGTGTTATCTTAATCGAGAATATTATTCATTGTAACCCTAGCAGCTCTCGTGATATTTGTTCATCACTGAGAGAGAATGGTTCCATTGTAATACAGTTTTATTAATAAGATTATTCTGTGTTTCATACTTGTATTCTTAATTCGATTTGATTGTAGTATGCACTGTATTCAACCCCCTTCTACAGTGTGTGTGACCTAACAAATGGTATCAAAGCCTATCTGTTAACACATATACAGTTTAAGATCCAAATACAATCATGTCTGAAGAAGCAGAAACTCTAATCAAGCCCACCAAAATTGAAGAAACTCCAAAGACTCAAATCCATAGTCGATATGAGACTATTAGGATTCCCATACTGAAACCTTATGAGTATCCCATATGGAAAGTGAGGATGACTATGTTTCTGGAAGCTACAGATCCAGAATACCTTGACAGAATTAATGAAAGACCACATAAGCCAACCAAGCTCTCTGTTATAGTTGCAGATCAGCCATCAAAGGTCGTGCCAAAGGAGAAAAGTGAGTATACAGCTGAAGATATCTCATCCATTGCCAAGGATGCAAAGGTAAGGCATTTGATGCATAGTGCCATTGATAATGTCAGGTCAAATAGGGTAATCAACTGCAAGACTGCAAATGAGATATGGAATGCCTTGGAGATAAGATGCCAGGGAACTGATGCAATTAAGAAGAATATGAGGACTATACTCACTCAAGAGTATGAGCACTTTGACTCAAAACCTGATGAGTCATTGACTGGCTTATATGACAGATTTGTCAAACTCTTGAATGATCTGTCACTAGTGGATAAGGAATATGATCTTGAAGATACTAATCTTAAATTCCTTTTAGCTCTTCCTGAAAGTTTGGATTTGAAGGCAACTGCTATAAGAGACAACTATGCTCTTGATGAAACTACTCTTGATGAAATTTATGATATGCTCAAGACTTATGAACTTGAGATGGATCAAAGAAGCAAGAGGCATGGGAGAAAGTCAATAAAAATTGCTCTTAAGGCTGAGGAGGAATCCCCCAAAGTGGTTGTCTCAAAGAAAGGCAAATGAAAGGCTCTCATCACAAAGTCTGATACTGAGTCATCAAGTTCTGATAATCATGAGTATTCAGAAACTGAAAGTCTATCTGAGATGGATGCTAATGAAGAGATGATGAAATTGTGTGCTCTTATGGTGAAGGGTATCACAAAGATAGCCTACAGGAAATTCAGAAGGGGAAAGAAGTTTTCCAGGAAAAGTGGAAGTTCTGATAAGAAGGGTTTCAGAAAATCTGAAGGCAAAGCTGGAAAGTCTGACAGAGGAGATTACTCAAATGTTAAATGCTACAATTGTGGTGAGAAAGACCACATATCTCCTGATTTCAAGAAAGGAAAAGGTGACAAAGGCAAGGCACTGGTCACAAAGAAGAAAAGCTGGACAGACACTTCAGATTCTGAAGATGAGGTGAACTATGCCTTGATGGTAAATGCTGATAGCAGTTCTGATGCTGCTGAGTTAAAGGTCCCTCAAATAACTTATGCTTTTCATACTGATGATATTAATGAGTTGAGATCTTATCTTAAAACCATGTTCATTAGCTATAGAGATCAGACTTTAACATGTGATAGGTTAACTTCTGAAAATCTAGCTTTTAAGAAATGGAATGACTATTTAGAAAAGGAGTTAGTTATGTTCCATCAAACTCAGAAGGATAGAGATGATGCTTTCTATGTTAGAGATGAAGTGTTAAAAATGAATCAATCTCTAAAAACTGAGTTAGAATAGGAAAGAGAGATTATCAGGACTTGGACTAACTCTGGTAGAACAACTCAGGATATATTAAGTAGTGGAAACTTGAAAGAGGGCTTAGGTTATGGAGATGACAAAAGTGAAAAAGGAACTGAACAAATTAAGCCAATTATTGTTAAACAGACTATTAAGCCAAAGGTAAATCCTGTTAAGTTTGTAGCTAAAACTGTAAAGTCTGATTCTGAAAAGATGAAAGATACTGAGACAAAAGTTAAGGCAGATTTAACTTCTGACAAATTGAAACAGAATAAGCCAATTGAAGTTAACATAGGCTTAATGACAAAGAAGCAGCTTAAATATAAGCTGAAAGAGATTAAAAATGTAAACAAATTAAAGCCACCTAGGAAAAATAGGAATGGAAAGGAAGGTGTGAATAAAAGCAATAATTTTATGCCTGTTCCTAATTCTCCTAGAAAGAAATGCTATAACTGTGGAAATTCTAACCATCTGGCTTCTTTTTGCAGGAAGAATAAGAATATAAACTCCTTACCTTCTAAGTCAGGAGTTAAGAGTCAGTTTGTTAGGTTTAAGCCACAAAATCCTTATTTTCATTGTGATAGTTTATGGCATTCCATTTATACTTGTAAGGAATATCATAGTTTGTACTATGATTATTATCAAATAAAACCTTCTTTGAAGAAAGTTGCTTTAATTCCTTCTAGTGTAAGTTCTGATGCAAAGTCTGATACTGTAATTTCTGATAAGAAAAATGTTAACATAAACTCTGATATAAAATCCGCTGCAAATGTTAACAAACTTAATAAGGCCAAAAGATCCAAGCAAGTCTGGGTCTTTAAACTAATCATTAGTGGTCTTTATGATTGCATGGCAACAGGAAAAACATCCTAGTCCTGGACAGTGGATGTTCAGGACATATGACTGGAAATAAAGCCCTGCTATCATACTTTGTGGAGAAAGCTGGCCCAGGAGTTTCTTATGGAGATGGTAACATGGGAAAAACTCTGGGATATGGCAATATCAATCTTGGGAATATCATCATTGAAAAAGTAGCTCTAGTCTCAGGACTTAAACACAACCTGTTGAGTGTTAGTCAAATCTATGACAGAGGTTATCATGTGGATTTCTTTGAAGAACACTGTGAAGTTGTAAGCAAATCTACAGGCAAAGTTGTTCTGAAGGGATACAGGCATGGTAACATTTATGAAGCCAAGCTTTCAACAAGTTCTGATGGTTCTGCAATCTGTTTGTTAAGCAGAGCATCAATTGAAGAAAGCTGGGATTGGCACAAGAAACTCTCTCATTTAAATTTTAACAATATAAATGAACTAGTCAAGAAGGATCTTGTGAGAGGACTGCCAAAATCAGTATTTGCTCCTGATGGCCTTTGTGATTCATGTCAAAAGGCAAAACAAAGAAAATCTTCATTCAAGAGCAAGACTGAATCTTCAATTCTTGAGCCTTATCACCTACTACATGTTGATCTATTTGGTCCAGTGAATGTCATGTCTATTGCAAAGAAGAAATATGCTATGGTCATAGTAGATGAGTTTACCAGATACACACGGGTGTATTTCTTGCACACAAAAAGTGAAACTGCATCTATCTTGATTGATCATGTCAAATAACTGGATAAATTGGTCAAAGACTCTGTGAAAATTATAAGAAGTGATAATGACACTGAGTTCAAGAATTTGATCATGGAAGAGTTCTGCAAAGACCATGGCATAAAGCAGGAATTCTCTGCTACTGGAACCCCACAGCAAAATGGAGTTGTTGAAAGAAAGAATAGAACTCTTATTGAAGCTGCACGAATTATGCTTGATGAAGCAAAGTTACCAACCTACTTTTGGGCAGAAGTTGTGTAGACTGCTTGTTTTACTCAGAATGCAACACTTATCAACCAGCATGGAAAGGCACCATATGAGATGGTGAAGAAAAAAAAGCCAAATCTGAAGTACTTTCATGTATTTGGATGCAAGTATTTTGTCCTTAAGACTCATCCTGAACAGCTATCCAAATTTGATCTAAAAGCTGATGAAGGAATTTTTGCTGGATATCCACTTTCCACAAAAGCTTTCAGGGTCTATAATTTAAGAACAAGGATTGTTATGGAATCTATCAATGTCTCTTTTAATGATAAGAAGATTACTGGACTTGAAGATTTCAATGATCATGATCAGCTGAGATTTGAGAATGAAGTTTTAAATTCTGATTCTGTAAATTCTGATATGGTAAATTCTGATAGTCTAAATCCTGATACTGCAAATTCTGATGGGTCAAACTCTGATGTTATTGAAACTGTGGTGACTACGCCAAAGGAAAATGCATCTGTGCAGGGGGAGCATATTGAAGATCCAACCACATCTCAAGAAGTATCAGAACCTCGAACAGGCTCTTCAAGTTCTGATTCATCAAGTTCTGATAGGCCAAGTTCTGATAATTCTGGAAACTCAAATTCTGAAGGATCCAACTCAGAGAGCATAATTTCAGGGGGAGCATCAGAAGATGTTGATGGAGACAGCATGAATCATGGGGGAGCATCCAGTTCTAGAGATAACCTTCCATCTGCAAGGAAGTGGACTAAAGCACATACACCTGACTTGATTATTGGAAATCCTGAAGCAGGTGTTAGAACTAGAACAACAACATCAAATGAATGTCTCTATCATTCTTTTCTTTCTCAGGCTAAACCAAAGAAAGTGGAAGAATCTCTTCAAGATGCTGATTGGGTGTAAGCAATGCAGGAAGAGTTAAATGAATTTGAAAGAAATAAAGTCTGGACCCTAGTGCCAAGACCAAAGAACAGATTAGTTGTTGGTACAAAATGGGTGTTCAGAAACAAAACTGATAGTGATGGCATAATTACAAGGAATAAAGCAAGGTTGGTTGCAAAAGGATATTCTCAGCAAGAAGGAATTGATTATGATGAAACATTTGCACCAGTTGCTCGATTGGAAGCCATAAGGATATTTTTAGCTTATGCTGCTCACAAAAAGTTTACAGTCTTTCAAATGTATGTAAAAAGTACTTTTCTTAATGGAGAATTGGAAGAAGAAGTATATGTTGAACAACCTCCAGGTTTTGTAGATTCAAAATCTCCTAATCATGTCTACAGACTTGATAAAGCACTTTATGGCCTTAAGCAAACTCCAAGAGCATGGTATGAGACATTAGCTCAATTTCTTCTGGAAAGTGGATTTAACAGAGGGACTATTGACAAAACTTTATTCTATCTCAACCATGGAAAGGACTTACTTTTGGTACAGATATATGTTGATGATATCATTTTTGGTTCTACAAATGACAGACTTTGTAAAAGGTTTGCCAAGCTAATGCAGTCAAGATATCAAATGAGTATGATGGGAGAACTTAGTTATTTTCCGGGCCTTCAAGTCAAGCAGAATGAAGAAGGAACTTTTATTTTTCAATCTAAGTACACCAGAAATTTTTTGAAAAAATTTGGAATGCAAGACTGTTCAAGTGCATCCACTCCCATGGCCACTGCAACAAAATTGGATAAGGATACTGGTACATCAATAGATATTACTGATTACAGAGGTATGATTGGCTCACTACTCTATCTAACTGCAAGTAGACCTGATATCATGTATGCTACCTGTCTTTGTGCAAGATTTCAAGCAAATCCAACAGCAGATCCAAGAGAACCTCACTTAATAGCTGTGAAAAGAATTTTCAAGTACCTTAAGGGTACAACTGATCTAGGATTGTGGTATCCTAGGGAATCAGACTTTAAGCTAATAGGTTACTCAGATGCAGATTTTGCAGGGTGCAAAATTGACAGGAAAAGCACAAGTGAAAGCTGCCAATTTCTTGGAGGCAGATTAGTTTCTTGGTTTAGCAAGAAACAAAAGTCAATTTCCACATCAACTGCAGAGGCAAAGTACATTGCTGTAGGAAGCTGTTGTGCACAGATTCTTTGGATGAAGAATCAGTTACTAGATTATGGGTTAGAATTTTCTAAAATTCGTATTTACTGTGATAATCAAAGTGCTATTGCTATGACAGGTAATCCAGTTCAGCACTCAATGACAAAGCACATCAGTATTATGTACCACTTCATAAGGGAACATGTGGATGAAGGTACAGTGGAATTGCATTTTATTCTAACAGATCAACAACTAGCAGATATCTTCACAAAACCACTGTGTGAAGCTACTTTTACAAGATTGGTAAATGAACTTGGAATGGTTTCAGGTTCTTTCTATAAATCTGCTTAGTTTATGTTCTGATACATCAGACTTTATGATTAGTATTTACATATATTACTTTCTTTATGTAATCTGTGCTTAAATTGAAATTTACTTAAGTGCGGATTCTTTTCTGATATGAATTTCTAAACTCTGATAGTGATATGAATGTTTCTGTGACTATTCAATCCAATGAGGATAACTGTGCTAGATGCTGACCTAGTAGTCTCTAATATACTAAAGATCCCATGTTTGAAGTAATTGTTTATGTGGAAATCTTTTAACACAAGCAAATTCTGATATTGAGCTTGGTTAGGTTTAATTTGTGTATCTTAGTACTACGTCAAAAACTGGAACATTGCTTCTTATCTGTTAAGTTCTGATGTTGGTAAATCTGATGGATGTACTAAGTGTTGATAAGCCTCACTTATCAAAAGAAAAAGAAAAAGAAAAAGAAAAGAAATAAATATCAGGTACTCCTTTGAGATCTAGAGAAAAATATATATGGAAGGGAAGACCCAAATGCATTGCTGGTATTAAGTAATATGCATTAGAAAAGCAAAATAAAATTTTCTTGGTGACTTTTCACATTCTCTGATTACTGGAAAAATACTCTGATAATAGCATAAATTCTGATAGCAGTTGTGACTCACTTACACTGAGAAGCCACTGTGAAAAAGAATGTTAAAAGATGCATAAAATGAGCACAAAACAGTTGAGGTGGACTCATGCATGAACTCATTCTATAGTAGACTTCAGACTAATGACAGATTTTAAGCAAAGTTCTTAGTTATGCCTTATTTCTAAGATGTACTGAAGTGAATCAGACTTTACTCTTTGTGTGATATTTAGCTTAAAACACACACTTAAACTCCATATGAATGATGAAAATTACTGTGGTGATAAATGTTGTTTTAGATGAACAGTTTAAGTGTCAGTTGCATTAATTCCGAGGACAAGTTCTGATGGAAGTTCTGATGATTAAGTTCTGAGGAAACCATATCAGTATTTGTGTGAAGAATTACAGAAATAAACATTCACTTTTTGAGTTAAGGAGCCATATTCTGATGACTTTTAAATTCTGATAATAATCAAGTTCTAATGCTGACGTGGCAGTATTTATTTACTTGGTTTACTTTTAAGTCAATACTTGAACGATTATATTTTTTCAAAATATTGGACTATATGAGATAAAGTAGTAATAATCATTTGTTTAGTGGGAACAGTTTCTTTTTGAAAAACTGAACGTACAAAGTAATCATTACTTATTTACCGTGCCCATTAACTTTTGTCTTAACTGCTGCATGGCTGACAGGTGTAAGGTCTGTTCCACTTCTCAATAACTGTTGTCACATGGGTTGTCTAAGTAAAAGAGATAAAAGATTTTCAACTCTTTTATTCACATTTCTATTCTATTCACTCTCTCTCCTTTTCTTATTCTCTCTCATTTTCTGACGGTTTTCTATATAGACATTTTCTCAAACACCTTTCAGGCACTCTAACTTCTCCCTTATTTCTGATGGCGCCCAAGGATTTAATTGTTGATGGAGCCAAGTTTGTACCAAATAACTATGCTGCACTCTTGAATAAGGCTGAAGCTCCATCAGATATGCACTTTGTGCAAGATTTATTAGCCAATAGTGAGATTGGGTATGCTTTGACCCAACCTCAAACTATTTCAAGCAAACAAGTGCTGATATTTTGGTGAACTGGGCTTTTTGATAATGGTGGTGCTGCTGGTTCACCAAGCATAATTTTCACATCAGGAGATGTCGAGCATGTGGTTACTTCAGGAGAAGTTCGTAAAGCTCTCCACTTACCTGAAGGTTGTACATTCTCAACAGTGGAGGAGCCTGCTTTACAGCAACTTATGGACAGTCTGGGCTATGAGCAAAGCTTGGGAAAGCTAGGTCAACTGAAAAGACCATATATCAGAAAGGAATGGAGTTTTTTATTTGATTGTATCACCAAGGCATTCGCCAATAAATGCTCCAACTTTGATGCTATTCCCATCATGAGTCAGCAAATCGGGTATGCCCTTATCCATCAAACTCACTTTGATTTTGCAAGTGCTGTGCTAGGTTTTATAGGGGATAGGATGACAGGGGATAGGAATGTAGTATACTTTGCTAGATTCTGTCAGTTTATATATACTTATTGTTGTGCTGATGAACCCCAACCAGCCAGTGATTTAATTTCACCCTTTAAGCTTGCAAAAAGAGCCTTTAATGATTTGTTAAATGCTGACAATAAGAAACAAGTGCTGAGACCCTTACAGATTCCTCAGTCAGTAAAACAAATCTTGGTAAATGCTGATTCACAAACTTATACATATGTCTATCCTGATGTCCAACCCACCAACTCATCACAACCAACACAACAACCATCAGAACATACCATCTCTCACCAACCTCAAACTCAACCATAACCTTCAGCACATACAGTGAAGCCTTCATCTTCAAAACCCAAGAGGACACAGTCTGTGCCTCAGTCTCAGCAGAAGAGAAGGAGAATTATTCTGAGAGATGAGTCAGATACTGATGAACAAGTTCCAATATCAGAACCTGTTGTTGTAGAAGCTGAGAAGATCCCTTCTCAGAAAGATACTGAAACTGAGGGTTCTAGGCCCCTCAAAAGGCTTAGAAAGATAAATACTGATGACAAAGCTCCCAAAGTCTCTCCACCCTTGAAGAGATTGAAGAAACAAAGAGCTGATAGGGACATAGATGAGTCAGTTTCAGAGGATGAGGAAGCAGCAGCTAAGGAAGTGGGTCAGAAATCTCTGATTCCAAAGGAGCCAATTGTGATTGAATCCCTACCATCTACACAAGAAGTTGCTGAAGCTACTGCATCTACACATCCACTGTCACCAATTCAAGCTGAAGAAACTGCTCAAGACAGAGTACCTACACCTCCTTTGTCTCCTCTTATTGATCCAGTACATGCTGAAGACTCAGGTACAAGTGATGAAATAGATATTGACAACTTGGTTGTATCTGAGGTTCTGTACTTGGAAGCTCCAACCATTCTTCAACATACTCCATCCACTCAAGTTACTCCACCAACAACACCACTTCTAGATTTAATTTCAATGCAGATATTCCAACAACACCAATTCTGAATCTAGATACTGAAGATCAGATATTAGGTGGGCATCAAAATTTGGATATTGATCAGAACTTAGTTACAGATCAGAATTTAGAGGATGATGTTGAAACCTCTATAGCCTCACACACTATCATTTTATCAAAGGAAGCTGATTCTGCAGGCTCTGTAAGTTCTGATACTGCAAATGCTGACAATACCGGTGAAGCTGCTACTAATCTTAATGCTGATGCAGCTGGTCCATCTGGACATGCACCTCAACAAGTTCCTTGCAAAGCTGATCTAATCAAGAAATTTGTTAGAGAGAATGAATCAGTACCTTGGAGTGAAACTCCAAGAGGAAATGAGTGGACCAAGGAGTGGAACACAGTTGATTTTGTTCCAACTGCAAATATTCTTGCTGAGCACTTGGCCAAAGCTGATGAAATGCTGATAAATGATGATTTCAAGGCACAACTTAGAGTTACTGCATTGAGTACAAGGAACCTTCAAGGTCAACACTCAATAACTCAAGCCAAGGTGGACAAAATTTAAGAATCACTGATTCAGCTAGACATGAACTTTAAACTGGATAAGAAAAGGTTTTTCAAGCCAGCTTTTGACAGAGTTGCGGCTGTTGAGAAAGCTCAGGAGAAACAGCAAGCTCGGATTGCTGAAGTACTAAAGAATCAAGCTTCTCAATAAGTTCAACTAAATGAAATCCAATCTTCAGTGGAACTACTTCTCTCTCTCCTACTACCTGATGATGCTAAAAAGGGGGAGAAGGTGGTTAAGTCCAAATGCTCAACTGATTTAGCACTGAAGAAAAAGGATGATGGAAATGATGACCAGGGAAACTTTGAAAAAGGTAGAGGTCATGGTCAAGGCAAAGGTTCTTCATCCAGGAAAGCAGGAACTTCTACACAGAGATCAAGCTCTGATGCTGATAGAAGAAAAAGCTCTGATAAGCAAGTTCTGACTAAGCCTGATGTTCTGATACAGGGTGAAAGTCAAGAATCACAGAAGTTTATGCAGACACTGAAGCTTAAGGGGAAGGAAACAACAGTTTACTATCAAGACCCCAAGATACAGAAGCTGGATGAAGAAATTTCAAAAAGATTATTTCTCAAAGACAAACCAGGAATGGACTTTGAAAGTATGAAGGCAGAAGAAGCCAGACTTAAAGCAGAAAATGTCAAATCCAAGTCTAAAGCTTCTATTACTGCAAAGAAACCTCCAAAGCCTAAGGGCATTGTGATTAAAGAGAAGACAAACTCTGAGGCAACCAAATCTGAATTCAAAGCCAAATCACAAATGGAGATAGATCCAAGGTTAAAGGGCAAAGCTAAAGTTAATGATTTTGTAAAAATCTATCTGCCAACCATGGATGAACAAGTAAATTCTGATGAAGATACTAGTCTGATTTTGAAGAAGAAGAAGAAGAATATTCAAACAACCTCTGACAGAGCTCATGTTGTTCAAGATCAGGACTTAGTAACTTCTGATATGACAAGGAAGCAAGCAACCTCTGACATAGCTCAAGTTGGCTTGACATCAGAAGATGAAATTAAGGGTACATTAACCTCTGACAGTGCTCATGTTAAACCCACTACTCAACTTTTGAAGACTACCAGGATTCATTAAAGCTCAAAAATCTACTCAACTTTTGAAGACTACATCAAGTGGTTTTGAAGCAAGAGTTGTTCTAGGAAAGGAAGCTAGAGACAAATCAGGATTGGGTAGTTCTAATGAAAGAAGGATATACAATACTACCAATGATCCAACTTCCTTAAGTGATCCAGGAGTAGGAACAACTCCTAAAAGATTAAATCAACTGGAGTCTGTACAAATGGTCTACCACTCTGTGTTAAAAGAAGATATCATGTTATATTTCATGACAGATGGGAGGGTATTCCAGATTAGAAAGGATGCTATTCGTTTGAAGTACTTTGAAGAATTGCAACATGTGCTATTTCTACTTCAAGTGAAAAATAGATCAACAGATGGTGCTGCCAGATACATTAGGTCTAATGTTGAAGACAGAAGAAATTATACTCTATAAAGTCTGACATGCCATACTATCCTAAGTACAGAGCTCACAATGATGATATTGTTGAGATGAAGCCTAATACTGCTAAAATCAATACATATCTTGGTATTAAGGGACTTGAATTCAATCCAGAGTCTGATAAAGCCTATGTCATCAAACTGGATCAGAATATAAGGAAAGCAAAAATAAATTATCTCAGGGCTGCTATCTTCCAAACAGGTGAAGATACAGTTGAACTTAAAGATGCAAAAAGGAGGATGCAGAATGAACTTGAATATGCTGAGAGAACTCTGTTGAAGAATTATCTCAGAACAACTCCTGACATTAAAGAGATCATACACTGAAGCCAAGTCAAGAACTGCAACTGTTAAATTCTGAAGGATATACAGGCTAAAGTTGATATCAGACTTTAAGGATAGTAAAAGCTTAAAGGACTGTAAGTTGTAGTTATCTAGTCAAATTCTCATATGCATTTGTACTTAATGTTTTTGACATCATTAAATATCTATTGAACTTGTATATTATGCTAATTTACAAGTTGGGGGAGATTGTTAGATATATTTGTGATGTCATGTCTAATAGTGATTTGTGTTTAGTTTTCAGATTTTGTCTAACAGGATAAATCAGGACTTAACTGTAAATCAGTACTTATACTGAAGTCAAAACTTAAGATATCAGAACTTAAGTTATCAGAACTTAAGTTATCAGAACTTAAGATATCAGAAGATATTTATCAGGAGATAATATTAGGACTTAAGAAGACTTTCAGATAAGGAAGGCAGCTGATTGAAAGGAAAGAAGATCAAGACTAAAACAAGAAGAGATATGCATGGAGAAGAATTCTATGAAGAATAGAAGACTTGGAAGAAAAGATAACTAGTTGATATATTTTAGGATACAGTATCATATTCGATATCAATTAGAAGATTATCTTGTAACTGTGTAGTATATAAACACAGCATAGGATTTACACTATAAGTGTTATCTTAATCGAGAATATTATTCATTGTAACCCTAGCAGCTCTCGTGATATTTGTTCATCACTAAGAGAACGGTTCCATTGTGTTAGGTCACACACACTGTAGAAGGGGGTTGAATACAGTGTATACTACAATCAAATCGAATTAAGAACACAAGTATGTAACACGGAATAATCTTATTAATAAAGCAGTATTACAATGGAACCGTTCTCTTTCAGTGATGAACAAATATCACGAGAGCTTCTAGGGTTATAATGAATAATATTCTCGATTAAGATAACACTTTTAGTGTAAACCCTATGTCTATGTTTATATACTACACAGTTACAAGATAATCTTCTAATTGATATCGAATATGATTCTGTATCCTAAAATATATCAACTAGTTATCTTTTCTTCCAAGTCTTCTATTCTTCATAGAATTCTTCTCCATGCATATCTCTTCTTGTTTTAGTCTTGATCTTCTTTCCTTTCAATCAACTGTCTTCCTTATCTGAAAGTCTTCTTAAGTCCTGATATTATCTCCTGATAAATATCTTCTAATATCTTAAGTTCTGATAACTTAAGTTCTGATATCTTAAGTTCCGACTTCAGTATAAGTACTGATTTCCAGCTAAGTCCTGATTTTTCTTGTTAGACAAGATCTGAAAACTAAACACAAATCACTATTAGACATGACATCATAAATATATCTAACAATCTCCCCCAACTTGTAAATTAGCATAATATACAAGTTCAACAGATATTTAATGATGTCAAAAACATTAAGTACAAATGCATAAAAATTTGACTAGATAACTACAACTTACAATCCTTTAAGCTTTTACCATCCTTAAAGTCTGATATCAGCTTTAACCTGTATATCCTTCAGAATTTATCAGCTGTAGTTCTTGACTTGGCTTCAGTATGTGATCTCTTTAATATCAGGAGTTGTTCTGAGATAATTCTTCAACAGACTTCTCTCAGCATATTCAAGTTCATTAATCATCCTCCTTTTTGCTTCTCTAAGCTCTGCAGTATCTTCACCAGTTTGGAAGATAACATATCCGAGATCATTGATTTTGCATTTTCTTAACTCCTGATCCACTCTGATGACATAGGCTTTATCAGACTCTAGATTGAATTTAAGTCCCTTAAAACCCAAAAATGTATTGATCTTTGCAGTATTAGGCTTCATTTCCATAATTTCTCCATTGTGAGATCTGTACTTAATACTTCAATGGAATAGCATTCTTCCTGATCTGAAATACCCTCCCATCTGTCATAAAGTATAACATGACATCTTCTTTCAACACAGAATGGTAAACCATTTGTACAGATTCAAGTTGATTCAATCTCTCAGGAGTTGCACCTACTCCTGGTTCACTTAAGGAAGTTGGATCATTGGTAGTGTTGTGTATTCTTTTCTCTTTAGAACTACCCAATCCTGATTTGTCTCTTGCTTCCTTTCCTTGAACAACTCTTGCTTTAAAACCACTTGATGTAGTCTTCAAAGGTTGAGTCTGTTGAGCTTTGGTAAAACCTGGTAGTAGCATCCTTGAAGGTTTAACATGAGCAATGTCAGAGGTTAATATGCTCTTCTTCTTATCTTGTGATATCAAGCCAACTTGAGCTATGTCAGAGGTTGCTTGCTTCATTTGAATATCAGCTTCATTTGAATATCAGAACTTACTACATCTTGACTCTGAACAACTTGAGCCATGTCAGAGGTTGATTGAGAAATCTTCTTTTTCTTCAGAGTAAGACTAGTATCTTCTTCATCAATTATTTCCTTATCCATGATTGGCAGATAGACTTTTACAAAGTCATCAATTTTTGCTTTGCCCTTGAACCTTGGATCTACCTCCACTTGTGATTTGGCCTTGGTTGCCTCAGAAATTGTCTTCTCTTTTATCACAATGCCCTTAGGCTTTGGAAGTTTCTTTTCAACAATAGAAGCTTTAGACTTGGATTTGACATTTTCTGCTTTAAGTCTGGCTTCTTCTTCCTTCAGACTTTCAAGGTTCATACCTGGATTGTCTTTAAGAAATAATCTCTTTAAAATCTCTTCATCCAACTTCTGTAGCTTGGGGTCTTGATAATAAACAGTTGTTTCCTTCCCCTTGAGCTTCAGTGTCTGCATAAACTTTTGTGATTCTAGACTTTCACCCTGTATCAAAGCTTCAGGTTTATTCAGAACTTGTTTATCAGAACTTGTTCTCTTTCCAGCATCAGAACTTAATCTTTGACTTGAAGTTCTAGCTTTGCTCGATGAAAACCCTTTGCCTTGACCATGACCTCTACTCCTTTCAGATTTTCCCTGGTCTTCATTTTCATCATCCTTTCCCTTCAGTGTTTGAATAGATTTGCATTTGGACTTAATCACTTTCTCCCCCTTTTTGGCATCAGCAGGTGGAAGAAGAGAGACAAGCAATTCCAGTGAGGATTGGATCTCATTGAGTTGAGTTTGCTGAGAAGCTTGATTCTTTAGAAGTTCATAAATCTGATCTTGTTGCTTCTCCTGAGTCTTTTCAATATACCCAATTCGATCAAAGGCTGGCTTAAAAAATCTCTTCTTTTCTAATTTTACATTCATATATTGCTGGATCAGTGATTCTTGAATTTTGTTCACCTTGTCATGAGTTATTGAGTGTTGACCTTGAAGGTGCCTTGTACTCAATGCAGTAACTCTAAGCTGTGCCTTGAAATCATCATTTATCAGCATTTCATCAGCTTTGGCCAAGTGCTCAGCAATAATATTTGCAGTTGGAACAAAATCAACTGTGTTCCACTCCTTGGTCCAATCCTTTCCTCTTGGAGTGTCACTCCAAGGTACTGGTGCATCCCCTCTAACAAATTTCTTGATTATATCAGCTTTGCATGGAACTTGTTGAGGTGCATGTCCAGATGGACTAGCTGCATCAGCATCTACATTTGTAGCAGCTTCACCAGTAATTTCAGCATTGTCAGCATCAAAACTTACGGAGCCTGCAGTATCAGCATCCTCTGATAGAATAACAGTATGTGAGGCTATAGAGATTTCAACATCATCCTCTAAATTCTGATCTGCAACTAAGTTCTGATCAACATCCAAATTTTGATGCCCACCTAATATCTGATCTTCAGTATCTAGATTCAGAATTGGTGTTGTTGGAATATTTGCATTGAAATCAGCATCTAGAAGTGGTGTGGTTGGTGGAGTAACTTGAGTGGGTGGAGCTTCCAAGTACAGAACCTCAGGCACAACCAAGTTGTCAATATCAATTTCATCACTTGTACCTGAGTCTTCAGCATGTACTGGATCAATGATAGGAGACACATGAGGTGTAGGCACTTTCTCTGGAATATCCTCTTGTTCTTGAATAGAAGACTTGTGAGCTGATTCGGCAGTGGGAAGTAATTCAATTACTATAGGTTCCGTTGGGATCAGAGATTCCTGACCCCCTTCCTTAGCTGCTGCTTCCAGGATTTCTTCAGAGTGTGATGATTCACTTACAGCCCTCCTGGCCCTTTGCTTTTAAGTCTCTTTGCTGAAGTAGAGACTTTGGGAGCTTCATCATCAGAATTTAGCTTTCTAAGCCTTTTGAGGGGCCTAGAACTCCCAGTTTCAGTATCTTTCTGAAAAGAGATCTTCTCAACTTCTACAACAACAGGTTCTGATATTGGAACCTATTCCTCATTATCTGACTCATCTCTCAGAATAATTTTCCCTCTCTTCTGCTGAGACTGAGGCACAAACTGTGTCCTATTGGGTTTTGAAGATGAAGGTTTCACTAGATGTGCTGAAGGTTATGGTTGAGTTTGAGGTTGGTGAGAGATGGTATGTTCTGATGGCTGTTGTGTTGGTTGTGATGAGTTGGTGGGTTGGACATCATGATTGACAGTTGTATAAGTGTGTGGATCAGCATTTACCAAGATTTGTTTTACTGACTGAGGAATCTGTAAGGGTCTCAATACTTGTTTCTTATTGTCAGCATTTAACAAATCATTAAAGGCCCTTTTTGCAAGCTTAAAGGGTGAAATTAAATCACTGGCTGGTTTGGGTTCATCAGCACAACAATAAGTATATATAAGCTGACATAATCTAGCAAAGTATACTACATTCCTATCCTCTGTCATCCTATCCCCTATAAAACCTAGCACAACACTTGCAAAATCAAAATGAGTTTGATTGATAAGGGCATACCCGATTTGCTGACTCATGATGGGAATAGCATTAAAGTTGGAGCATTTATTGGCGAATGCCTTGGTGATACAATCAAAGAAAAAGCTCCATTCCTTTCTGATATATGGCCGTTTCAGTTGATCCAGCTTTCCCAAACTTTGCTCATAGCCCAAACTTGCCATAAGCTGCTGTAAAATCGGCTCCTCCACTGTTGAGAAAGTACAACCTTCAGGTAAGTGGAGAGCTTTACGAACTGATCCAGGAGTAACAACATGTTCGACATCTCCTGATGTGAAAACAATGCTTGGAGTACCAGTAGCACCACCATTATCAAAAAGCCCAGTTCGCCAGAACGCCAGCACTTGTGTGGCAGAAATAGATTGAGGTTGGGTCAAAGCATACCCAATCTCACTATTAGATAAGAAATCTTGTACAAAGTGCAAATCTGATGGAGCTTCAGCCTTGTTCAAGATTGCAGCATAATTATTTGGTACAAACTTGGCTCCATCAACAATTAAATTCTTGGGCGCCATCAGAAATAAGTGAGAAGTAAGATTTCCTGAAAGGTGTTTGATGAAATGTCTGTATAGAAAACCGTCAGAAAATGTCTGTAATACAGTTTTATTAATAAGATTATTCTGTGTTTCATACTTGTGTTCTTAATTCGATTTGATTGTAGTATACACTGTATTCAACCCCCTTCTACAGTGTGTGTGACCTAAAAAATATAACCGTTCAAGTATTGACCAAAAATAAATCAAGTAAATAAATACTGCCACGTAAGCATTAGAACTTGATTATTATCAGAATTTAAAGGTCATCAGAATATGGCTTCTGTACTCAAAAAGTGAATGTTTATTTCTGTAGTTCTTCACACAAATACTGATATGGTTTCCTCAGAACTTAATCATCAGAATTTCCATTAGAACTTGTCCTCCGAATTTATGCAACTAACACTTAAAGACTACTAAGTTAGCATCTAGCACAATTATCCTCATTGGATTGAATAGTCACAGAAACATTCATATCACTATCAGAGTTTAGAAATTTACATCATACAACAATTAGCACTTAGGAAAATTTCAATTTAAGCACATATTACATAAAGATAATAATATCTGTAAATACTGATCATAAAGTCTGATGTATCAGAACATAAACTAAACAGATTTAGAGAAAGAACCTGAAACCATTCCAAGTTCATTTATTAATCTTGTAAAAGTAGCTTCACACAGTGGTTTTGTGGATATATCTGCTAGTTGTTGATCTGTTGGAACAAAATGCAATTCCACTGTACCTTCCATCACATGTTCCCTTATGAAGTGGTACCTAGTGCTGATGTGCTTTATCATTGAGTGCTGAACTGGATTACCTGTCATAGCAATAGCACTTTGATTATCACAGTAAATAGGGATTTTAGAAAATTCTAACCCATAATCCAGTAACTGATTCTTCATCCAAAGAATCTGTGCACAACAGCTTCCTGCAGCAATGTACTCTGCCTCTGCAGTTGATGTGGAAATTGACTTTCGTTTCTTGCTAAACCAAGAAACTAAGATGCCTCCAAGAAATTGGCAGCTTCTACTTGTGCTTTTCCTGTCAATTTTGCACCCTGCAAAATCTGCATCTGAGTAACCTATTAGCTTAAAGTCTGATTCCCTAGGATACCACAATCCTAGATCAGCTGTACCCTTAAGGTACTTGAAAATTCTTTTCACAGCTGTTAAGTGAGGTTCTCTTGGATCTACTTGAAATCTTGCACAAAGACAGGTAGCATACATGATATCAGGTCTACTTGCAGTTAGATAGAGTAGTGAGCCAATCATACCTCTGTAATCGGTAATATCTACTGATTTACCAGTATCCTTATCCAATTTTGTTGCAGTGGCCATAGGAGTGGATGCACTTGAACAGTCTTGCATTCCAAATTTCTTCAACAAATTTCTGGTGTACTTAGATTGACAAATAAAAGTTCCTTCTTCATTCTGTCTGACTTGAAGGCCCAGAAAATAGCTAAGTTCTCCCATCATACTCATTTGATATCTTGACTGCATTAGCTTGGCAAACCTTTTACAAAGCCTGTCATTTGTAGAACCAAAAATGGTATCATCAACATATATCTGCACCAAAAGTAAGTCCTTTCCATGGTTGAGATAGAATAAAATTTTGTCAATAGTCCCTCTGTTAAATCCACTTTCCAGAAGAAACTGAGCTAATGTCTCATACCATGCTCTTGGAGCTTGCTTAAGGCCATAAAGTGCTTTATCAAGTATGTAGACATGATTAGGAAATTTTGAATCTACAAAACCTGGAAGTTGTTCAACATATACTTCTTCTTCCAATTCTCCATTAAGAAAAACACTTTTTACATCCATTTGAAAGACTTTAAACTTTTTGTGAGCAGCATAAGCCAAAAATATCCTTATGGCTTCCAATCTAGCAACTGGTGCAAATGTTTCATAATAATCAATTCCCTCATGTTGAGAATATCCTTTTGCAACCAACCTTGCTTTGTTTCTTGTAATTATGCCATCACTATCAGTTTTATTTCTGAACACCCACTTTGTACCAACTATAGATCTATTCTTTGGTCTTGGCACTAGGGTCCAGACTATATTTCTTTCAAATTTATTTAACTCTTCCTGCATTGCTTGCACCTAATCAGCATCTTGAAGAGCTTCTTCCACTTTCTTTGGTTCAGTCTGAGAAATAAAAGAATGATAGAGACATTCATTTGATGTTGCTGTTCTAGTTCTAACACCTGCTTCAGGATCTCCAATAATCAAATCAGGTATGTGTGATTTAGTCCACTTTCTTGCAGATGGAAGTTGATCTCTAGAACTGGATGCTCCCCCATTATCCATGTTGTCTCCATCAACATCTTCTGATGCTCCCCCTGAAATTATGCTCTCTGAGTTGGATCCTTCAGAATTTGAGTTTCCAGAATTATCAGAACTTGGCTCATCAGAACTTGATGAATCAGAACTTGAAGAGCCTGTTCTAGGTTCTGATGCTTCTTGAGATGTGGTTGGATCTTCAATATGCCCCCCCTGTACAGGTGCATTTTCCTTTGGCGTAGTCACCATAGTTTCAATAACATCAGAGTTTAACCCATCAGAGTTTGCAGTATCAAAATTTAGACTATCAGAATTTACAGAATCAGAATTTAAAACTTCATTCTCAAATCTCAGCTGATCATGATCATTGAAATCTTCAAGTCCAGTAATCTTCTTATCATCAAAAGAGACATTAATAGATTACATGACAATCCTTGTTCTTAAATTGTAGACTCTGAAGGCTTTTGTGGAAAGTGGATATCCAACAAAAATTCCTTCATCAGCTTTTAGCTCAAATTTGGATAGCTGTTCAGGATGAGTCTTAAGAACAAAACACTTGCATCCAAATACATGAAAGTACTTCAGATTTGGCTTCTTTTTCTTCACCATCTCATATGGTGTCCTTCCATGCTTGTTGATAAGTGTTGCATTCTGAGTAAAACAAGCAGTTTGCACAGCTTCAGCCCAAAAGTAGGTTGGTAACTTTGCTTCATCAAGCATAGTTCGTGCAGCTTCAATAAGAGTTCTATTCTCTCTTTCAACAACTCTATTTTACTGTGGAGTTCCAGGAGCAGAGAATTCCTGCTTTATTCCATGGTCTTTGCAGAAATCTTCCACGATCAAATTCTTGAACTCAGTGTCATTACCACTCCTTATGATTTTTACAGAGTCTTTGACCAATTTATCCAGTTGTTTGACATGATCAATTAAGATAGATGCAGTTTCACTTTTTGTGTGCAAGAAATACACCCATGTGTATCTGGTAAACTCATCTACTATGACCATAGCATATTTCTTCTTTGTAATAGACATGACATTCACTAGACCAAATAGATCAACATGTAGTAGGTGATAAGGCTCAAGAATTGAAGATTCAGTCTTGCTCTTGAATGAAGATTTTCTTTGTTTTGCCTTTTGACATGAATCACAAAGGCCATCAAGAGCAAATACTGATTTTGGCAGTCCTCTCACAAGATCTTTCTTGACTAGTTCATTTATATTATTAAAATTTAAATGAGAGAGTTTCTTGTGCCAATCCCAGCTTCCTTCAATTGCTGCTCTGCTTAACAGACAGATTGCAGAACCATCAGAACTTGTTGAAAACTTGGCTTCATAAATGTTACCATGCCTGTATCCCTTCAGAGCAACTTTGCCTGTAGATTTGCTTACAACTTCACAGTGTTCTTCAAAGAAATCCACATGATAACCTCTGTCACAGATTTGACTAACACTCAGCAGATTGTGTTTAAGTCCTGAGACCAGAGCTACTTTTTCAATGATGACATTCCCAAGATTGATATTGCCATATCCCAGAGTTTTTCCCATGTTGCCATCTCCATAAGAAACTCCTGGGTCAGCTTTCTCCACAAAGTCTGATAGCAGGGCTTTATTTCCAGTCATATGTCCTGAACATCCACTGTCTAGAACTAGGATGTTTTTCCTGTTGCCCTGCAATCACAAAAGCCACTATTGATTAGTTTTAAGGACCCAGGCTTGCTTGGATCCTTTGGCCTTATTAAGTTTGTTAGCAATTACAGCGGTTTTAACTTCAGAGTTTATGATAACATTTTTCTTATCAGATTTTACAGTATCAGACTTTGCATCAGAACTTACACTAGAAGGAATTAAAGCAACTTTCTTCAAAGAAGGTTTTATTTGATAATAATCATAGTATAAACTATGATATTCCTTACAAGTATAAATGGAATGCCATACACTACCACAATGAAAACAAGGATTTTGTGGCTTAAACCTAACAGACTGACTCTTAACTCCTGACTTAGAAGGTAAGGAGTTTATATTCTTATTCTTCCTGCAAAAAGAAGCCATATGGTTAGAGTTTTCACAGTTATTGCATTTCTTTCTAGGAGCATTAAGAACAGGCATATAATTATTGCTTTTATTCACACCTTCCTTTCCATTCCTATTTTTCCTAGGTGGCTTTGCCTTATTTACATTCATAATCTCTTCCAGCTTATACTTAAGCTGCTTCTTTGTCATTAAGCCTATGTTAACTTCAGCTGGTTTATCATGTTTTAATTTGTCAGAAGTTGACTCTGCCTTAACTTCTGTCTCAATATCTTTCATCTTTTCAGAATCAGACTTTACAGTTTTAGCTACAAACTTAACAGGATTTACCTTTGGCTTAGTAGTCTGTTTAACAATAATTGGCTTAATTTGTTCAGTTCCTCTTTCACTTTTATCATCTCCATAACCTAAGCCCTCTTTCCAGTTTCCACTGCTTAGTATATCCTGAGTTGCTCTGCCAGAGTTAGTCCAAGTCCTGATAATCTCTTTTTCTTTTTCTAACACAGTTTTTAGAGATTGATTCAATTTTAACACTTCATCTCTAACATAAAAAGCATCATCTCTTTCTTTCTGAGTTTGATGGAACATAACTGACTCCTTTTCTAAATAGTCATTCCTTTTCTTAAAAGCCAGATTTTCAGAAGTTAACATATCACATGTTAAAGTCTGATCTCTATGGCTAATGAATATGGTTTTAAGATAAGATCTCAACTCAGTAATGTCAATAGTATGAAAAGCATAAGTTGTTTGAGGTACCTTTAACTCAGCAACATCAGAACTGCTATCAGCATTTGCCATCAAGGCATAGTTCACCTCATCTTCAGAATCTGAAGTGTCTGTCCAGCTTTTCTTCTTTGTGACAAGTGCCTTGCCTTTATCACCTTTTACTTTCTTGCAATCAGGAGATATGTGGCCTTTCTCACCACAATTGTAGCATTTAACATTTGAGTAATCTCCTCTGTCAGACTTTCCTGCTTTGCCTTCAGATTTTCTGAATCCCTTCTTATCAGAACTTCCACTTTTCCTGGAAAACTTCTTTCCCCTTCTGAATTTCCTGTAGGCTATCTTTGTGATACCCTTCACCATAAGAGCACACAATTTTATCATCTCTTCATCAACATCCATCTCAGATAGACTTTCAGTTTTTGAATACTCATCATCATCATCAGAACTTGATGAATCTGAATACTCATCATCATCATCAGACTTTATGATGAGAACCTTTCCTTTGCCTTTCTTTGAGACAGCCTTTTTGGGGGATTCTTCCTCAGCATTAAGAGCAACTGTCCTTGATTTTCTCCCATGTCTCTTGCTTCTTTGATCCATCTCAAGTTCATGAGTTTTGAGCATACCATAAATTTCATCAAAAGTAGTTTCATCAAGAGCATAGTTGTCTCTTATAGTAGTTGCCTTCAAATCCCAAATTTCAGGAAGGGCTAAAATGAATTTAAGATTTGAATCTTCAAGATCATATTCCTTATCCACCAGTGACAGATCATTCAAGAGTTTGACAAATCTGTCATATAAACCAGTTAATGACTCATCAAGTTTTGAGTCAAAGTGCTCATACTCTTGAGTGAGTATAGTCCTCATGTTCTTCTTAATTGCATCAGTTCCCTGACATCTTGTCTCCAAGACATCCCATATCTCCTTTGCAGTCTTGCAGTTGATTACCCTGTTTGACATGACATTATCAATGGCACTATGCAACAAATGCCTTACCTTTGCATTCTTGGCAATAGATGAGATATCTTCAGCTGTATACTCACTTTTCTCCTTTGGTACGGTCTTTGCTGGCTGATCTGCAACTACAACAGAGAGCTTGGTTGGCTTATGTGGTCCTTCTTTAGTTCTGTCAAGGTATTCTGGATCTGTAGCTTCCAGAAACATAGTCATCCTCACTTTTCATATGGGATACTCAGAAGGTCTCAGCATGGTAACCCTAATAGTCTCATATCGACTGAGATTTGAGTCTTTGGAGTTTCTTCAGTTTTGGTGGGCTTGGTTGGAGTTTGTTCTTCTTCAGACATGATTGTTTTGGATCTTTACTGTATATGTGTTAACGGATAGGCTCTGATACCACTTGTTAGGTCACACACACTGTAGAAGGGGGTTGAATATAGTGTATAATACAATCAAATCGAATTAAGAACACAAGTATGTAACAAAGAATAATCTTATTAAAACAGTATTGCAATGGAACCGTTCTCTCTCAGTGATGAACAAGTATCACGAGAGCTGCTAGGGTTACAATGAATAATATTCTCGATAATGATAACACTTATAGTGTAAACCCTATGTCTGTGCTTATATACCACATAGTTACAAGATAATCTCTAATTGATATCGAATATGATTCTGTATCCTAAAATATATCAATTAGTTATCTTTTCCTCCAAGTCTTCTATTCTTCATAGAATTCTTCTCCATGCATATCTCTTCTTGTTTTAGTCTTGATCTTCTTTCCTTTCAATCAGCCGCCTTCCTTATCTGAATGTCTTCTTAAGTACTGATATTATCTTCTGATGAATATCTTCTGATATCTTAAGTTCTGATAACTTAAGTTCTGATATCTTAAGTTCTGACTTCAGTATAAGTACTGATTTCCAGTTAAGTCCTGATTTGTCATGTTAGTCAAGATCTGAAAACTAAACATAAATCATTATTCGACATGACATCACAAATATATCTAACAGAAACATAATACTATGATATTTTTGGTGTTATTCTTGCTGCTTCTGAGGAGGAGATTAGGAAAGTTTATTATTTCAAGGTCTTGAATTCATCTTTCTTGATTCGTGCTTTTACCGCTTATTAATTATCTCAAAGTTTAATTTTCTTGTAGCATATTATATAGCGTTTTAGTTATTTTTTTATCTTTTTAGATTTTTTATTTATAATTATATAAATTGGGTAGTTGTTTTATTTATACTAGAAAATTTAGTACATTTAATTCTTATAATAATTTAAGACTAATTAAGTTTTTACTTGTATGTGGGTTGCATGCTATATTTTTGAGAAACAACACTTGGCTTTATGGATTTTTCTCTTTTCAATCATTAAAGATTTATTATCTAAATATCCGATCATTAAAGATTTATTGTCTAAATATCCAGATATATATTTATATATCTTTTGGTTAGATAATAAATTTTTTTGAAATAAAGAAATCTCTGGTGCAAATATTGTATATCAGTACAATTCATCTACGTGTATGTAGACCTGACAAAAAAAATAAAAATATAAATCTGCACGCTAAATTCTGATTAGCATAGTAAAAATAATATGCAAACTCGTTCATAATATAAATATCTACATTGCTGCACAAAATATATAAACTAAAGTCTAATCTGAAAAAGACACAAAGACCGGAAAATCTATACTAGACTATAATAACCAAAATGAGGTATAATTTGGTATGCCTTTTTTTGGTTGGTTTGGTTATTCCTGTTTATGACCGTCGGATCTTTTTAATCAAGTGATCAGGACCGTTAAATTCAAATGCTAAAAGAATATACACTACTCAAGCTCCCAAGTTCGAACCCCGCCAACAACAAATATTTTATATTATTACTTATACATTACTAAAGCTCCCAGATTCGAAAGCCACTAACAACAAATATTTATATTATTTTTTATACATTATCCAAGATTCATTTTTGAATCACATCAACAACAAATATTTATATTATTATTTATAAATATATTAATAAGATAATGATTCAAAAAGAAATTTATTATGATTTTAAATAATATAAAAATATTATTGAAGACCTGTGCATCGTACGGGTTGTAAATCTAGTACAATTAATATCTGCAACATTTTTTCAATTACAAAGTAGGTACAAAATTATGTTTAGAAAATGAGCAAAGTGGCACTTTGTGAAAATACAACATAAGTAATTATAGAGTGATTCTGAAACAAGAATACCAACCAACAAAAAATAACACAGATTAACATCATTACAAACATGTCATCAACATAGATTAACCATATTAAGATGAATATAAATTATATGATGGGTTATCGACTAACCATTTTGTGCGAAAGAAGGAGAAAATGATACAAGAGTAAGTCGCTTCCGACCTGAAAACATTAGAAGAATTAAAACTTTGAAAAAAACATGAAGCACGAATTAAAAACTCACCAAGATAAGTATTTACCGGACTTGTCCATTAATTAGGGTGTTAACTGATGAATTCTATCACGTCAAGAAACTAACAACAACAATACATTGCACTTCTGCGGAGAAGATACATACATATAGTATAAATCAAAATCATAAATCACGGATTTTTTGATGAACATGGAGAGTTTGGATCAAAGGAAGCTTGATTCTGACTTGTTAATTTAAAATAGGAACATATGAATGAAATGACAAAAATCAAAAATAAATTAAAAAATAATAACAATACTTACATAAAACAATAATGTAGGTTGAATTGGGCAAATATAGACGCTGCAAACAACATAATTGAACAAAAAATATTGGGTATCCTTGACTATATAATTATACAAAATATCATCGGGCTGGGAAGATCATAAGCAATTATAAAGAATTTGTAGGATTATATAATATAAGAATAGATGATGAGACAAAAGATGGAATTGGTACCTGGTGCCCATTTCTGCATCGGGGAAAAGGAATGGAGCTTGTGTGGGAAAACTGATAGTTCGAAATTTAAATATGCTTGATGTAAACATAATAGCTGAAAATTAAATGGTTGTTTAGATCAGTTACAACAATTACGTGGTCGATTTTGGATAATCCAATAAGGAAAATGCTTGGTGTACGTAATTGTGTACAAAATTTTGTACATAATGACATGTGGTGAGTTTTAATTGGAATAGCCCCTCGGCATTCACATCAACCAACCTAATTAAAACATCCCACATCAATTGCCATGTCATTCTGTATAATTTTTTTGTACACAATTCTATACACCTAACACTACTCATCCAACAAAGAGTGAATCATAGTGTTTACCAAATCTGGTTTGACCCATGGATCCTTAAAGAGAGTAAATATAGTATAAAATAATATGGGTCACTCCATGCAGAGTCAAGAAGAACATAAAGAACATAATCAAATTGTCTCATCGCTGTCGACCATCTTCTTCGTCATCATCTCCCGAGACAGTCGAACAACAACTTGGATTTGCTTTCTTCTTATATGGCAGGCCTTACCGTGATTCTGTTGGTGTTCGTCCTCTTTCTCCACGACCTCCCTCTTTTATTGTGCTTGATAGAGCCTCTAAGCCTTCTCATCCTTTTATCATAAACTCACATCCACTATTCCCTGGCGTTTATATTGCCGCTGATCATGATTATGATGTTGATTCCAGTATTAATTTCCTTTATACTAGAAATCTTGTTCCTGGTGTTCAATCTCTCCACGATCACGTCGTTGTCTCTGCTCATGTAAATTAACTTTAATTATCAATCTCTCTCTCTCTCTCTCTCTCTCTAATTATCAATTAATCTCTCTCTCTCTGTAATTATCAATTAATCTCTCTCTCTCTCTCTCTCCCCCCGCACTCTCCCTCCATCCCGCTCCCTCTCTCTTTGCTCTTTTACTTTATAGCTATTAATGCAATTATTATTGTGTTTGTCTTCAGGTTGAGGATGAGCATATAGTGGAATACATGAATGGATCCATATAAATTCAGATTGGCTGCTATCCATTCTTTCTAGTGTACAAAATATATAGATAATAAGTATTATCATCCATTTTTTAATCAAAATTGGATGTTGCCTCCTCGATATTGACTACTATGGCTATGTTTTGCAAGAACATGGTTCACGTGTACTCATAGTCTTTTCATGAGAGGATCAACAATTTGGAATCACAATATCACATATCTCTGATATTGTTTGCCCTGTCGGTCTTTCCTTTTCTTTTCCTTATTACCTTTATTGTATATTTTCTCTCTCCTTTTTATGGATTTTTTTTTTGTTTTTGATATGCCAGCAAGGTAAGGTATGGTGTATGTAGTTAAAACATCCCATCACAACACTCTTTTAGTCATGGCTGACAGAATGTTGAATATCATACCAGTTGTTAATAGTGGAAGTTCAGCGCGATACCACATGCTTATTAATATGGTAGATGTAATGTTTGTTGCTCCTAATTCTCCAGAAGAGGTTATTGTCTCTCTCTCTCTCTCTCCCATTCAGGGTCTGGATAAAATATTTGAGGGTCATGTGCGAAATTTCAAAATTGAGTCCGTAATTTTTAGTTTAATAAGAAATTCAAGTAACGGTGTTTAAACAAAATTAACTATTAAAAATTCATTATAAACCATAAAATCCATTTTGATATATTAACTTAAAGAGATTATTTTGTAACGAAATAATCATCAACATTTAGCCTTTCTTACGACATAATTGTTCGTAAATAAAATTTTACAACTTGAGTTTGAAAAAACTATTTTCTATAAATGCAACGGTAACATGAATAGTTATTAAAATTATAAATATAATTTTTACATTATGAAAGCACAAATTTTTTTGAAGAACTTTAATGAATTTAATTCTCCTATTTTATCCAAATTTCTTATATTTTTAAAGAAAAACTTGACCATTTTTTTCTTAAGAACTAGATTTTTCATTTCTAGTTAATTTTTAAAATAAAAATTCGGAACCCTATAATTTCTGAAGCTCTATGCTTTGGCCCATCCTGCGCTACCCTAGCGCCGCCCCTGCTCCCCTTTTAATTTTGTGCCTTTAAAATACTGTTATTCTTATTTTTCTCTCGGGTCATATTTTTCATTAGTGAGAGAATAGTAATTGATCAAAGTTATGTTCCATTTCTATTATATAATCAGCTAAAGGCTGACTAGTACTAGTCATCTGAAAGGGCTCCTAGTAAATTATTACATTAGGTTCCTTTTCAATTCCAATAATACTTTTTATACTTGCTCCCTATTTACTCTTAATTACTTTAATGATAAATCTCCAGCTCTGAGTATTACAATGAATCAAACTCAAATAGTGCACATAAATATTAATCAAATATTGAATATTAAGTTAAACAAATAGTTAAATTATTGTAAATGAATATTTATGCAATTTTAATTCTTAGATTTATGTATTATCAGTAATAAGCACTTCAATGATTAGCCTTGAAAAGTAGTCAATAATTATTTTTAAATATATCTTCAAACTTTTTTAATTTGATCGAAATTAAATAGATTGGAAAAACTCACAGGAATACTGGTTCAAAATTAATTTTTTTATTGAAAGGACGGAGGAGAGATTCCTCTAAATTAAAGATATGAGCCTCTTAAATTTTTTAAAAATCATTTTTGGAGCCAAATAATAAGAGAAAGTAAAGAAGCCAAATTATCGACAACACGGAGGACATGACACTATTGATGATTAGTCTTATAGTATATTGCGTGTATATGTAGTGCGTTTGATATCCATTTAAGTTTTTTTTAACATCCGTTGTTGCCTTTATTTGTTAGGTCTGAATCGCATATGTGATTGCTGTGTATTTTCTTAAAACTGGTGGACGTTATATGCTTTATGTCCATGTTTTTTTTGTCTATTTTGATATATTCTTTTGATAATTTTTTCTTCTTGAACATTTTGTAAACCATGTTACAAATGAGTGTATGACATGACAATTACAAGGAATCAACAAACTGTGGCGATGATGTGTTTAGTTCATTATTCAAAGGAGAACATGTTCAGTTCAAGTGAATGGAGCAAGTCACTTTGGAACCATTTGATGTAGAACGTGTTTATGTTAGTGGTGTTATTCGCACGCTGGAGGTGAGTGTTTGATTAATGACTTATTTTGACAAGGCATGTTTAGTCAACAATCAATCTAAGAATATTTTAATAAGTCGGATTTGTTTATTCATCACCAAAATGAAATTAGTCTTATATGGTTATTTATTCAACTTCAGATTGTTGAGATCGACCCAAGTTGTCTAGTAAGCAATAAGTTTTGGACATCACAAGATCCACATAGGTACCTTTTTTCGTTTTCTTGCTGATCCAACTTTGGGTCTTAATCAAAAGTTAATGAAAAGTGAGTTTACTGAACTTTGGTTTATTTGATTCTCAAATTTATGTCTACAAAGAAGCTGACCCTACAGAAACACAAGGTATAAATACCGATTTATCTTTATTAGCACTTACTTTAAATACTGATTCTGAATTATCAGCATGTACTATAAATCCTGATGAAATGAATATTATTAGACCTTTACTAAGGAATACCTCTAGTCATAGGATCACATACAACTCTTCTCAGCCACCTCTTATTTCTGTAGGACAAACTTATCTGAGCCTTTCATGTGAGAATGAGAGAAAAAAATTAGAGAAAAACATAATTAAAGAGAGGCAGGATCCTTACCTGGCAAAAGGAGAGGTAGATGAGTGTCAGGATTTAGTTAATCCTTGTGAGAAAACTCTGACTATTAAAAGTCATGAGATGAGTGGAGTGAGAAGTAATGAAACTACTTTAATTAAAAATACAGCTGCTGAACAACACTCTGTAAACCCTCGGATAAACTCTGATGTGCCAAATGCTGATATTCTCCCTGTAGGTCTAAGTACTGATACTTTCTTGCAATCCATTCACATCTTTATGTCATCCACTACAACAATCCTTGTTCTTGCTGAAGGACAGTCCACTCGTTCTATAGTTCCACCATCTATTGTTTTCCCTGTCCCTGCTGTTGATGTAGATGTTGGATAGTCCATTTAAGATGAACCCATCATTACAGAATCACCACAGCACTCCACTAGTAATGAGGTTCTGGAGATAAATACTGAGGCTCCACCTCATATGGCCACTATTCTGGAAGATCTGGAGTTAAATGTTGATGACATGGCAGTTTCTGAAGCAGCTGATTCTCACACAACTCCAATTCCTGATGATTTGCTAAATACTGATGTTGGAGATGAAGTAGCTCAGTTTGTACATGAGCCAATTGCTGATGAGGTATCTGCACATGGGAGTGAATCTCATGATGGAGAGAATGTTAATGTAGCTTTAGATCCTGATGAGGATTTTGATGAGCTTTTCTTTCCTGAAGACATGCCTAGACATGAAAAGCAAAGAAGATTAGCTGAGCTTGATTCTAAGAACAGTAATAAGTTTTCTGATGCAAAACAGAACTCTAACTGGAAGGATGCTTCTTATCCTATCTCTGTTGCTAATGCTTCTCAACATCTAGATAGAGCAGAGCAAAGTATTGTAAATCCTGATATTCTGACACATCTCAAGGCTTCTACACTATTGGTCAAATCAGTTCTGCATACTCAGTCTCAGGCTAATACTCAAATTGATAAAATCAATGAATCCTTTCTTGAAACTAAGCTGACCACAACCAAGGAAATCCAGAAGCAATTAGCACTTA
The DNA here is from genome assembly GCF_009905375.1 of Apium graveolens. Classification (NCBI taxonomy): domain Eukaryota; kingdom Viridiplantae; phylum Streptophyta; class Magnoliopsida; order Apiales; family Apiaceae; genus Apium; species Apium graveolens. Next base: position 8,125,376 of record NC_133653.1, read on the forward strand.
TCATTGCTAGACAAGACAAAATGGAAGCCAACCAGGTTAAGTTGGAAGCTACTCAAGCTAAGATGTCTAGTCAATTGAATGAGGTACAGCAGTCTATGGAGCTCATTGTTTCCCTCCTACTTGTGATGATGCCAAAAAGGGGGAGAAATTGTTGAAATCTAAATGCAAGTAGCTCCAGTTGAAAGATGCTGATGACAAGGATGTTCCTGATGCTGGTGGTGATGATAAGAAGAAGAAGCTTGTTTTGAGGAAGCGAGATGGAGATATGATTGGTTCTAGTGGTACATCTAAAACCACTAGTCAATCTAGACCAGGTGGAGAAAGGAGGAGATCTGGATGGCAAGTCTCAATGACTGTGCAAAGTAAAGAACTAACTGTGGCTAAATCTCAAACTCTGAAAGTCACAAATGCCGATGAAGACCAATACATTCTGGAGATAGAAGCTGGTGCTGAAGCAAGTCAGTATTTACAGACACTGAAAGTAAAATGGAAGAAAACAACTTTATTCTACAAGGACCCAAAGATTCAAACTTTTGATTATGAGGTAAGTAGAATAATATTTGAAAGAGAAAATCCCGGAGTTGACATGGAACAACTTAGGCTTTTGGAAGAAGAGTACAAATCCATGAAGTCAGCAAATACAGATGATGTCTTACCTTATGAAGATATTCCTGGTAGCAGACCTATAAAGGGTGTGGTAATCAAGGAAGTCAGTCAAACTGATGTTGAAGGGCCTTTAAGGTCTCAAGCAATTTTAAATGCTGACAAGAATTATAAGGGGAAGGAGAAGATTGGTGAGAGGTCAAAGCCAAAGCCTAAAGCTAAGTCCAAGAAGAAATCAACATCTAAGAGTTTAAAATCACAAACACTAATAGATCCAATCTATTCAATAGTTGCAGCTTATGGTGATGCTGATGATCAGAAGATACAAGAAGAAGAAGCCGAATGCTGATGATCAGAAGATACAAGAAGAAGAAGAAGCCAATTAGTTTCACAAAAGAAGAAAGATGATTCCTGGAGCTGATTGGGATGAGAAATTAAAGTTGACAACAACCTCTGACAATGCTCAAGTTGTAGAAGAAACAAATGCTGAAGCTCAATAAGTCACAACCTCTGATACTACTCAAGTTGTTGACATTTCAAGTAAAATGCAAGCTGAAGTCACAAATCCTGATTCAGGGGACTTAAACTCTGATATGCCAGAATTAATATTTGAAGAAAAGAAGAAGCTACTATGGGGAAGGAAGACACCTGCACCAGTAAGAGATTCTTCTGAGACTATCAAAAAGATTTATATTGGAAATTCTCAGTCTAGAAGATATGGTAGAAGAAGTGGCTTGGGTCATCCAAATGCTGATTCTTTTGTTTGCTGATGCTCTGATTCTAAGGAAACCTGAAAATATGACAGAGATTGGTGATAACACAAAGCTTGAAAATTTGAAGAAAATTATAACAGTTCAGATTGTAAATGATCTATTTTCTAGAATCTGGAAGAAAGCTGAGGCTCACTCAAGAGCATTTGAAGAATAAACCATGGCAGGAGTTGGAATTCATCTACTACTGCTAGATGGTCTGAATTTTTGAAGAACTTAGTACACATGAAGCAGAAAGGAATGACATACAAGTCCAATTATGTTCCAAAATATATTCATGAATCTGGACATGCTATTGATATGCCTACTGGAGGAGCCAAAGTGGTTAAGTCTCTAGAAAGAGAAGTTCTTACTTTTAATCCTGATGGGAAGAAGATTGGATTTCTGGAACTGGATGATTTGGCACTTGGAAAATCAAATTTACATGTCCTCAGAGTAGCTGTTTATCAGAATGATGAATCTACAGAAGAACTCAAGGATATCAAACAATAAATGCAAATGTATGTAAATGTTCTTGAAAGACAACTACTCAATAAACTCCTTGATGAAGCTCCAGATTGTACTGAAGATAAAGTTAGAAGCACTGAATATAAGACTGTTATTTGGTTGAATTTCTGCATTTAGATAGTTTTGACATCATCAATTTATAACTTATCCATATTTCATAATGTACAAGTTGAGGGAGATTGTTAGAAGAAATTGATGATATCAACATATAAACTATCAGAGTTTATTATAAGCATTTGATATCAAACTTTAGTAGAAGGTGACATCATCAGCATTTGTCATCAGTACTTGCTGATCAGTAAATGACATCAGTTTTTAATCACTACAACTAAAGATCAGGAGATATCAAAGATGGAAAGAGTTTGCAGAATTCAAGTCGGTGAAGAACTTTACTTCTAGTAGCAATCAAATTAAGGATATATTTTTATGATTCCTTATTGTAATAGAATAGGATTCCTTATTTGATTGTGTAGCTGTGCAATATATAAGCACATATTAGGTTAACACTTTATGTGTCGTGTATTGATATATCTTTTGTGTAACCTAACAACTCTCAAGGATATTTGTTCATCCTTTGAGAGATTAGTTTTAATCAGTTTTTATCAATCTATAGAAAACTGTTTATCATGTTGAGTGCTTAAATTGATTTATCTGCATAAACTGTATTCACCCCCTCTACAGTTGTATTAAGGACCTAACAATATAGGCAAATGATCAAATACAAACTAAATATAAAATAAAAACTAGAAACTAATCTAATCCATTAGATTAATTTAATCTAATGGCCCTCCTTAAATCACCACACCCAACTAATCGGCACTCTTCCACACACAATCTCACATTTTCTCCTCCGTTTTTAATTTGATTTTTCTCGTCAGATGGTAAGTTTTTTTTTTTAAAATCCGACTTTACTGTATTTTTCTCCATCTCTCTATGATCCATTTGTATCCCATATGTGTTATATTTCGAAGCATTTTAAAAAAATATATTTGATTTCTAGTTTTTATTCTAAAATTGGTTTATATTAGAGTAGCGCATATATATATATTCATTGTTTTGACTTTTGTGTTCGATATAATGCTTATGTGAGCTGCACGATATGTTGCAATTTAGAAAATAGAACTCCATTCTGATTTTCTACATCGATTAGATATGATCCTCAACCCAGAATAAACAAACCCTTGTATTTCGATGCAATTATGAAGCCTTCTTGGTCATCTGGGTCAACTTGCATCCGAAGTTATCTTTTTCATCTCATTGGTATTGTTTCTTCTGTTTGAAGCTGTAAAGATTGAATCTTATATTGTTAATTAGATACGGGATTGTGTTTACTTGATTTATTTATCTTGTTTGTGTTGGCTCTGTTCCCTTGTGTATTTTTGGAGTTCGTCATCACCTTTTCTAAAGCATATAAATTAGAATTCAGTCAAAGTTCAACTTCAATATTTGATACAGAAAGTTTACAGGGAAGCTTTCAGTCCAACACAATGCAGGAATGTATGCTCACTGTATTCAAGTTTGTGCTTATGAGCATCATGCTTGATTTGAGTAGGCATTGCAGCGCACACAAGATCAATGTAAATTTTACATGAATCACAACGGTAGAACATTCCGTTGAATATGTTGTTATAGAATTCACAACTGAAGAAAATATTTGGCTTCCTGATTTCATCTACATCTAATGAGCTTGTGTTGTGGATGTGATGCGTGTTGAAACTCCCTTGATAACTCAGCAGCATAAATAGTGTGGAGAAAGAAGTTGTAATCAAGACATAGGTAAAAAGAATCAGGTGGCGATTGAATAGGCCGCATGCATCCATCGCATATCATTCGGTCACTACTTCCGGTTTCACCAACATTTTTATTATAAAAATTTGTAATTGTATACTTTTGTTAAACTGTACACATGAAATTGAGATAAACAAACAGAATCCTAATTGAAAGGACATATTATTTTCATCTCTCTGTTGAATTTTACTCAAATTAATACTGTAATTGCAGACCACGCAGCTTTTATTTTACTCGTGAAGATAACGATTATTTTGGGACCAATTAAACAGATATACAGATGAGAGAGAGACACTCAAGTTTGTTGATAAACCATAATAATCAAAGAAATACACGGCAAACACAGCACTTTGTTAACAAATTTTAAAAAATCTAACGGAGTGATATATACCAGTATTTTAGTGGTTTAAATGAGTCGTCGTAGAGATTGAGTAGCTATTTAATACATTTTAACGAGTTCGGCGGACAATTTGATATAAAACCCTTCCCATAAATGTTGTTATCTTCATCTGATCTGAAAGTAATATAAGAACTAAACAAACATTTAAAACTGTAAAAGGCTCAACATAAGATACAAGAACGTACTCTATTGCTGATAACAAACATTTGATATGTGCAAAATATCAACGGTCAGCACAATAATAAAGCCACAAGTGGACACTCCAAATTTTTGGTATAATAATAATTTATTCTTTTCTCTTTTAGTTTCTTTAATAATTTTTTTTAAAGTAAACTCACACACTTGAGAGTCGAACCTTAGACCTCCTCACGAGAAGACAAGAACTTACCCCCGCACCGGCCCTTTATTGGTTATTCGTGTTCTTTTGTGTATTCTTCTTCTTTGTCATTTTCTTTTTCTTATGCTTTGTTTTGACAGAATCACTTAACGTACCTTCAAGTACTTGCTTTAGAGCTCGCTGCATCCAAACACATGAGGCAGCTGTTACATACTCGGCCTCCGTAGCAGAAAGGGTTACTATAGGTTATTTCTTAGATGCCCAAGCTACTACCTCTCCACTTAACAAAACAACATAACCTGAAATACTCTTTTGGCAGCTTGTTGCTTCCTAGAACCATCGAATTCTTCACTCCATTACAATTACTTAGTCCACATCAGACACCTCAAACTCATTTTTCATTGAAATTTTGAAGTCTTCCATCATACTTAAATCGTTACTTGTAAATATAAGATTATCAACAAACAGACTTACAATTAGATTTTGTTCTTCTCCAGCTTCTTAATAAACAAGGTATGATCACAACAGCTTCTTTCAAAACCTTCTCTCATAAAGTATCTTTAGATTCGACGAAACCATGCCCGAGGGGCTTGTTTCAATCCATATAGCGCTTTCAATAGTTTATACATTTTATCTTCTTCTCCTTTGACCCCGTAACCTTGTGGTTGTGCAACATACACTTTTTCAGTCAACTCTCCGTGCAAAAAGGCACTCTTAACGTCAAGTTGATACAACTTGCAACCGTTCCTTGCTGCCAATGATATTACCATACAAATGGAATCCCATCTTGCTACTGGAGCATACACCTCATTATTGTCGATCCCCTTTTCTTGCGCATACTCCTTGGCCACCAACCTGGACTTACATTTATCAATTTCTCCATTCTCATTCAATTGTGTTCGATAAACCCACTTAACACCTTGCTTCCGCTGGAGCCTTTATCATCTCCCAGGTCTTATTACTATTTATTGAATGAATTTCAGGATCCATAGCTTCCTTCCAATATTAGTTAAGAGGATTAAACATCTTGTATCCCTTGGATTATTCATTGTAACCAATTTAGACATGCCTCTAACTCCTTGAATCTAATTTTTATCTCTTAACACCAGGTACATGGACATTTCCAATGCAGTCAAAAACTAGAAAATGTTCAATGCTGGGTTTATCGCTAGTCCAACACTCTTCAGGAGTCTTGCCTTTTACAGTACTTATATGACTTCTGTTCAGTATATAACAGGTCCACTTCACAGCATCAGGCCAAAACATCTTGGGCATCTTCTCTTCCTCGAGCAGACATCTCATCATATTTAGAACTGTGCGATTTTTACGCTCAGCAACTCAGTTTTGCTGAGGCATATAAGCAGTGGTTAATTGCCTTCTGATGCCTAACTTCTGCAAAACTCCATGGATTCCTTGGCCAATAGAATTGTCCAGAACATTAATATCATTGGTCAAAACAGTTGTACGATTGGCTAAACAAGCAGTGGTTGTCAAGTAACCAGTACGCCTCGTAGAGGAAGGTATTTACATCTTATACTCTTTAACACTGCCCCTCAATCGTATTATATTTTTCGTACCGATTGACAACAATAAATATAACCAATACCGAAACCCATACCAATGGCAAATATTTCAATTAAATAAATGGGGGTGGATGACACGAACCCATGTTCCTCCCTAAACCGAGCTCTGATACCATGTTAAGTAACCAGTCCGTAAAAAATTTTAAGATTGTAAATGAAGGAACGAACATGATCTTATCTTATATCTTATACTCTTTAAGAGTGGTCACTTAAACTTGGTGTTGGATTTTTAATCGCAGCGGAGGCATGGTAAAACACTTTTACACATACAAAATCCAAATAAAAGCATATAAATCGTGATTAAAACATATGAATCGATTACTAACCTTTAATAGCGATCCAAAAGCAACGATCGGAGATCCTTAGCAGCTGATCCTCAAACGTGAAGCACTCCACCGGTATCCACCAAGAAAACGACGTTAAGGAGGAGGAGGAGGTGGAGAGAATTAGGTTTTTCTAAAAAAAATTTGGGTTGGGGTTAGAATAAAAATAGGGTTTATAATAGTATATTTATAGGCAAAATTTTCAGCTGAAATTTTCCCATAAAATATTATTATTATTAACCCATTTATTATTCTCATTAATAATTAAAACACCTTTTAATTATTAATCCTTTTTCTAAACACTTTAGAAATAATTCTCTCTCTTGATTTAATTTCCAAAAATTAAATTCTTAATTAATAATATTATGAACTTTTCTTAATTAATTTATAATCAATTAAATCTCATTTAATCAATTATTAAATTTGCCAATTAATTAATTATTTCATAAATAAATAATTATCAGCCATTATTAATTAATTCCTCCACCATTAAATCATTCTCTTTTTATGGTGTGACCCTGTAGGTTCAATATTAAGCCGGTAGTAGAAATAAATAATAATAAAACTATTTTATCATTATTTATATAAATTCTCTAATTTATTAAATATGATTAATTAATTAATCATATTTATTCTACATCGTGAGGGATACTTCTCAGCATATCGCGACTATCCGGATAATACGAATTCACTGCTTAGAATACCAAGAACCTATTCAGTGAATAGTTACCGTACAATAAACTCCTTCTACCCTACAATGTCCTGATTAAATACAAGGCATGGAACTTGTGTCAAGCCTATCTAATTTAATCATTTGCTTTCCCATTTACTATGCTCGGTTCTATGTAAATTAGAAACTCCTTTCTAATTTCATTCACTCTGGCCAGAGATTCCTGAACTAGCATAAGTGGATCAGCCTTGAACATTTGCTTCCTTCACTGGAAGGGGTAGATCCTTTATTGATCATACACTATCTTCGTGTACAAATTCCTATACCCAGTAGAGCCCTAATAATTGTCCCTGGAGACTAAGAACTAAACCAAAGCATAGTTCAGTGTACACAAGATGACTATGATGACCTCAAGTCTAAGGATACTTGTACAACTATCACTATGTGAACAACTGCTGACACGTGAGTGAACTCCATCAGTTGTTCAGCTGTGCGAGTCATGTTCAGTGAACTTATTCTATAATAAGCACCTACATACTAGCTATAGTGTCACCACACAAATATCTATGAGAACAGACATCCTTCAAAATGAAGCAAGCATAGTATGTACCGATCTTTGCGGATTATTAATTACCAGTTAGTAATCCTATGACCAGGAATAATTTAAGTTTAGAGTTATCATCTTTTAGGTCTCACTATTATGATCTCATCATAATCCATAAAAGCTTTACTCTAAACTATGGTATATCTTATTTAAACACTTAAATAGATAGAGCCCGTAATAAAAACAAAACAAGTCTTTTATTAATATCAATGAAATCAAAACAGATTACATAAAAGTTATTCCTAAATCCTAATACATGATTGGACTTAGGACATATTCCTTTCACTTGGGGCTGCATTAAACCGTCTTCATCAAATCATCAGTTATTTCCAGGGTCTCCCTCTCACTAGAGCCGGTCACACGAACGGGCCGTGCGTGCGTGCCGAGCCGAATAATTAACGGGCCGGTTAATGTTGAGAAGAATTCGTGAACGACCCGTATAAATTTACGGTCCGGGCCGTGCCGAGCCGCGCCTGGAAAGCAATCAACCGTGAACGGCACGCGGTTTAGCCGAGCTACACAGTTTAGGCGATTAGGCGAATAACTAACGAATAAACCTGTTCCACCATGTTGTATAGCACGTGCACGACTTCATAGTTCACAAATCACACTACTTCAGCTTTAGTTTATTTTTGTACACGTTTTTCTCCTTATATTTATTTATTACTTTGTTTTTTTGTTTTTTTGTTTTTTTATACCCATGTACGCAAATTGTATATAACGTATGTTTTGTTTTTACTTTTTTTTTCTAATCTTAATTTTTTCTGTTAAAATATATTTTCAATTTTGAAGAAATAATATGTATTAAAATATAATATGTATTAAAATAAGGAAAAGATGACGGTACCTCCATAAATTTTATTAATTAAAAAAATGTTTCAATTGATTTGAGAGGACTACTCTGTAAGAAAACAGAACAAACCGTGTTTACATTTTGAATAAAATACAAAACATAACAAGTTCTAAAAATACATGAAAAAAATATTTTATAAACTATTCAAATTCTTCTTCTTTTTGTAGATCGTTCGCTGACATGCCCGATTATGATGAAGTGTCCATCGTCATCCAAGTATCATCTTCGCCGTCCGAGTCATCTTTTTTCATCCCTTGTTGTCTCTTTGCCGCTTGGTCCCAATCCTTTTTGCAAACTCATATCTTGACCACATCTGGTGCAAGATTTGATCTCTTCTCGTCCAACACTCTTCTACCGGGAAGCAATTGTAGAGGCGGGAACTACTAAAATATCCCTTACAATTTTAGCTAATACCGAAAATTGGTTCTCATGATTCTTCCACCACGTTAGTATTGGAAAATCCTCATCGAACTCATAGTTATATGAAAAAAACTCTCTAACCATGCTAAATGAAGTTGTAGGCGTAGATGCATTTTCGGGAATTCTACACTTTTGTTTTTTAGTTAGGATACCAAGCAATGTGGGATTAAACCTACTAGACTGACTAATCTTAGGTGGTATAATATTTTGAGTTCTAGGAGTATATAGATCTATAAGACGGTGTAATAAGTCTAAACAATTTTGCACATAAAGTACGTGATTATATGAAACACCTAACACCGAGTAATAATGTTCTAACATATTTTCTAAACCTTCTTTTCTAACACCGGGATCAATAAGACATGCAACACCATAAATATAAGGAAACTCGGTAAAATATTCTATCCACTTTTTTTTCATATCAACAATAATTGCACCAAAACAATTATCACTTTCATATGCTTTTAAAGTAGTAATAATATTAACACACTCAATAATAACAAGATGTACATTTGGCTCATAAACGTAAGAATTTTTTTTAGTACCACGTGCATAACAAACAAGCAAATCACGTACCCTAATTGCCAAGTCCCATTCATTTTCGGTAATAAGTCTATCCTCCACTTGATTTCTTGGATCGGAGTTATATAACTCAGTGATAACTACCTTATATTTAATTGCCTCGCATAGTAATTTATAAGTCGAACTCCATCTCGCGGGGCAATCAATTCCCCACTTTTTGGGTATTAATCCGTTTTCTCTACATAATTTTTTATATTGTCTCTTTAATGTGTGTGCGATACCTAAATACTTAATTATTTTTCTAATAGGTGCTAAAAATTCGGTTATTTGTTGAATACCCTTTTGAACCGATAAGTTGATTATGTGTGCACATCTAACATACAAGAAAACATCATCTAAAGTAGTAGAAATATCTTGTGCAATATAGTAAATAGCTTTATCATTTGTAGAAGCATTATCTAAAGAAATAGTAAACACCTTGTGTTGCAAATTAAATTCGTTAATAATTTCGACCATTCGCGTCTTTATGTTATAACCCGTGTGTGACTCGTTCATAACATCAAAAGCAATTATTCATTTTTGTAAAAAATAATCGGAATCAATCCAATGAACGGTAACACAAATAAATGGTTCACCGCAACTCGAACTCCAACAATCACTAGTTAAAGAAACCATGCCATCATAATCACGAAAAAATTCAATTAATTGTGCTCGTTGAATATAATATTATTTTTATGTGTGATGTTTAAGCGTGTTCCTAAGAATTCAATTAAATATCGTGTTTATTGATTCTTTCATTATGTGCTCTAAATTCGGACTCTCACCGTGAGAAAAAGGTAACTCGTCTAGTGTAACATAAGTAGCAAAAGATTCGATCATTTTATCTCTACTATAGTGGAAAGGCATACCTCCACCGGGAGACGATGTCACTAAACCACCAATTTGTGTTTGTTGCGGTGATTCTCCGCGTGCTTCTCCACTTTCGTGACTTTGTTTCGAAATTCCGTGATGCATTTTCAAGTGTTGATCAAGTGTACTCATGCCGGAACCTTTAGAGTGAAGAAACGGGGATTGATTTCGGCCACTTTGAATACAAAGTAAAGAAAAATATTTAAATTTGGTGGGATCCTCCGGTGTTGCTTGTCTCGAAAAATAATTCTAAACATGCGAGGAATGTCTCGAAGAAGTACCAGAGCTCCCTGCAAAATTTTAACATAAAAAAATTAGCTAAGTATTCGAACATAAAATTAAAAAATTCGAACATAAAAATTCAGTTCTTCTGTTTCAAAATAACACATACAATCGATTTTTAAAACCAATCAGTCTAAATAAATAAAAATAATATTAAACAACATATGACATATCAAATGGAATATACATGTTATAATTATTATAATTATAAATGAACATAATAAAAATATAATAACAATTTTTATAATACATAATTATAAAAATTCGAACATAAATAAACACACCAGTTTCATTTCATATGAGGCATATAATTGTTAATAGAAGAAATAAAGGTTAAAGTTACATCAATAGCTTCAAGAACAGCCTCATAAAAAATTAACTTTTGAAAAATGAACAAGAAAAATGAACAGCCTGAAAATATGAGCAAATTCAGAATTTTTACCGGCTTCTATATTGGGTCGAGGGGATCGCATCGTATTTGCTTGAGTCGATCCTTGAGATGACTGTGTGCCCCTCCCTTCTTCCATTTGCTTAAAATGTTTGTCTAAAATTGTCTGAAAAAATGTAAGATTGTCTGAAAAACTCGCTGGAAAATAATTAACCTCGCCGGAAAAAATGTATTTGCTTGTTTAACTCGTGACTGTATCTCTGAGATGTAACTGTATCAGTGTGTGAATGTTTAACGTGGGACTAATTTACGAAGAATTAAAGTGAGAATTAAACAGAGAGATTGAGAGAGAGATCGAGAGTGAAGAGAGATCGAGAGTGAAGAGAGATTTATAGGTGGAAGAAATAGGAACGTTGGAAAGGAGCCGTTGCAAAATGTGTGGTGACTGGTGGTGACTGGAGTCGCAGGTGGTGGCAGGCGACCATTCTTCTGGCAATTGCAGCAGGCGACCGTTACTGCAATTTGAAGAACAGGGAGCGTGTGGCAGGGACTCGCGGGCCGAGCCGGTTAACCACGGTCCGAGCCGTGTCGGTTCGTGCCTTCGAGTTCGGTAAGAATTTAGGCGTGTCGGGCCGGTTACGGTTTCTTGGATCTCTATTCGTGTTCGGTTCGTTATAATTACCGGTTTGTGCCGAATATTGAATCGACGCGTGGCGGGGAGACTTTTACGATTTTCTGTCGAGCCGAAACGCGAACGGGCCGAGCCAAATCTCTCATTTGGCCGCCTCTAACTCTCACCGTATGTATGTAACCGGTTCCTTAACAATATCTCTTTATGTTCAACAATCCATTTACGGTTGGGTATATTTACTAACACTACCCGCAACAATGAGGCAGTTATATATATCACAATTAAGCAAGAACATGTAATAAACCAAATAACAAAATAAAACACGAAGGCAAAAAAATAGGATAAATTAGTAACTGAATTGACAAATAGAGGATATAACACTTAGCTCTAACGGAAGCTTTATCAAAACTGAAATCTGAAAGAACTATCAACTGCTGAGGCGCCTAGCCTTCGAGAAGTCTAGGCTATTCTTTAAGAGATTATTGCCCCACTTACGCTGTGTTGGTTTGCAGCAATATCACTTCCAGGATACAATAGCTCAGAGCAATTCGTTCACAGATACGTAAACCTCTACATCTGTATATTATGGAGGAGGAAAAAGAGAGAAATCGCAGCTAGGGTTTCACACGTATGTAATTCACGTATATAACTATATTCCAAAATTTTGTTCAGTATATAATACAACACAAAACGTAACCGAATATAATATCCTGACTTAAATTGTATTTAATGAAATATTTCCAGCCCCATCAGTATATACACTCAGCAAATCCTGATCCATTCATCAAGATGTATAAGCAGTAAATGCTGATCCAGGCATGTCAGGATCTGTCTATCAACGGATGATCCACTTTGAACTTCAACGGATAACTCCACATTGTACAGGATCAACAGATAATCCACACTGAACTTCAACGGATACTGAGTTCTGTGCATCAATGGATGTTGCCTAACAAATCCTTATTATTATACAGATACAATATTCATCATAAAACAATATAATAAGTCAGTAAATATTTTAATTAAATATTAAGTAAAATTCCTCGCCCAGGTCGATTCGCGTACACGAGACGCCGAGACATTCGCCCAAATCGCCCTTCGACCCGACCCGTGGCGTGGCGTGGCGAGGCGAGGCGGCGGCGCGCGCGAGGCACACAATAACACTATGCACACCCATATGCCTTAGTAGTTGGTATACTACTCTTGCATATGGTACTATATAAAGCACTCCACCCCTCTTTGCTTCATCAATGTGGGACAAAACCCACAAAGCCATTTCAAGCTATTAACTTAGCCTCAATTTCTATACGGATTACAGTAAGAAAATGACTTAGATCCAAATATGAAAGTTTAAGTACTCATTACAAGGAACAACCTCCAACAATTAGTTTTAGGAAATTACATCAAGAACATGTTTAAAACATGCCTCAAACTTTCCACTTTCTAATATTTACATATCACATAGTCGATATCAATCTTAAAAGAACGGGTTCAGTTAGGAACATCTCATGTGAAGTGGTTAATAACAATAATAAATTTACATGATTGCAAAGCACTAGTTAGGGATCTAATCATGAGCATATCACATTACATTGGATTACAATAAATTTATCAAATGCAGGTCCCTAGGGTTTGTTCTTCTGAAGTTAATCGCAGGGCTTCCACTGGTTTTCTCCGGTATAAAGCCCCAACCTCTTCATTTTCTTTTGTACTCATTAATTTTATTTCAATAAAATTTAATATTTTGGGTGTTCGTGTGTCTCTCATATTGGAGTGTGTGATTTTTCTCTCATTTTGGGGTGTCTTGTTATGTTTTTATCTTGTTATGATTGGGTTTGTTTGGTGTTGGATCTGTCGAGAATGAGTTTATTGAAATTTTTGGTGATCTGGAAAACCTGCATCAAATCTGGGGTGGTGGTGATTATTACAAAAACTCACCTTTCACAATCAAAGATTGTTCATCTTCCACGGATTAACACTTTTGCCATGTCTATAGCTGGTATCCGGTATGTAGATAGCTGGGGTGTTTTCAGCAATGTTTATAGCTGGTTTCCAGGATGTAGATAGCTGGAGTGCCGCTTCTCCAATCTCAGTTTATGCGATTGGTGTTTTTGAATACTGGGCCAACAATGGTTTTTATGTGATATGGTCAAATGTGATGTTGTCGTTTTCAGAGATGTTGGTACAATTTGGATCGCTCGGGATGTCTTTGATTTTGTTTTTAGCTTTAAGAATTTTAAAATTCTGTGTGTTAAACAATCAGGAAACAAATCATCTATTTGTTTTTAGTATGTTATTTGTTTTCCAATCTGGCTGTATCGACAGTTGGGGTTTGTCTCGGTTGTATTATGTTCAAGTTAACGAAAATTGCTTTTTTATTTGTCAAAAAAAATCTATAAAATAAATGACCATATTACCTCCTCGTCACTCTCATCTCCACCAGCATCATTCTTGATCCTCTTAAGATACGTCAACAACTCAACATCATCATCATCATTCGGCAAAACACCATCTGCAGCTTGAGAACCACCAAGATTCATGATTTCCAAACTCTTCGAACTACATTAAATTACAACAGAAAAAATGAAAATTTTGTTGTACAATCAATTGGAAAAATTTGAAGGCGGGGGAACCAAAGGAATTACGTGAAAAACATAAAGAAAACAAAGGAAGATGCAGAAAGTTCTAAAAAACTGAATGAGCTATATGTTTTGAGCTAAGACTACCCTATATATTAAATAACAAAACCATGTATCCCAAGAAACAAATAACAAGTTAAGTGAGCTACATGAAAGAATAAATGTGTTTTGTGCAAGACATCCATACTCAAACTCCTAGGAAATCTTACCTCGTATGTTTTCACACAAGCTGATCGAGGAATTTTTGCATCTTTTGGAAGCTGGGAATAGCACAGTTGAGAATCAAAATTACAACAGTACTTAATTGTACAATGGAGCGAATAAAATATTACAACTGTGGAAAATATTTCACTGGAGCAACTTAAGTGTTCAAGCCATTTTCCCCAATATTAACCTTTAAGTGATAGTACGTACGGCTCCTACAAGCACTGGATCCAGACTCCTAGCTCCTTCCAGTCCTGCATACAACTAGTCCAGACTACCTAGTCCCGGTGGTCCAATCTTTGGAAGCCCCAGCACGTGATCCACGTAACCAAACACACAATAGGGACAGCTGTCATTGATCAATTATGAGAACAACCAGGGCACGTGCCAGGAGATCCTAAGAACATTCTTCAACCATTCCCATCCTAACACGTGTAAGGCATCCACCCCAGCCAGGTGTCCTCCGCTCCTGGAACCAACGACTACGATGCAAAGGTACCAACCCCTAAACCCTATCTTTGGGCTATAAATAGCCCAAGGAGGAAAGGTTTTGGGGTTAATCACTCTCTCACACTCATATACACATAAAACCACCTTACATCCCTATCCATCTTCATCTTCCCCAAAAGCGAGTTTTTACTCTCACACCGAAGGCGCCGCGGGACCCAAACCCCCTTCCGGTGTTGTTTTGTAGGAACCCCAGAACAGCTACACCTCTACCGTGATGAAGGATCCAAGCACGGCGTCGAAGGAGCAGCCCCGCCACCGGGAGTTATCATTTGGCGCTAGAAGGAGGAGGCTCTTCATCCTTGGGTCTCGGTGCCCCTGGATTCACCTTCATCAGCAATGTGCTAGCAGAAGCAATTCGGCTCTATAAAAAAGAACAAGCCCAGATCCAGGAAGAAGCCGAACTAGAGCAGGAACTGGAGGAGTCCGGGGACTCCCAGCAATCTAAGAGATCTGTCTTTGACCGCAATGGAGATAATGGGAAGATGAACCAAAAGGATCAGGGTAATAAGAAATAGACAGAAGTAGCAAAACAGAAGAGGTTGGAAGAGATGAGGGAACAAATCAGAAGAGAAAAAGAAGCAAAACTTGAATTAAAAGGTCCAAGAGAGGATGCAGTTAGAAGAAGAGAAGCTATTGGCCAAGTCTAGGACCAAGAGGACCCGGAGGGAGCCCACCCCCGAGCTCATTTCTGATGATGATGAAGAGAAGCAAAAGGATCTCAAGGATATGATCTATGAATTACAAAGAAAAATGGAGAAAAACTCTGGAATGGAGATTGGGGAAACTCTGACACCATTCAGTCACTCCTTGAAGGCTATCCCCCGGCAGAAGGACCTGAAACACTATAAATTTGATTCTTTTGATGGTCTGGGAGACCCAGAGGAATATCTGAATTACTTTGAGCAGATTCCACAGATATACTACTATAATGATTTGACAAAGTTCATATTCTTCGCATCGACTCTCAAGGGAGAGGCCCAGAGGTGGTTCAGCAGGATCTCCTCCTGAAGCATACATAGTTGGAAGGAGTTTCGGGGAGTCTTTCTCAGGAGATTTCGAGCAAACAAGACACATGAGATGCATATGTGTCACCTGGAAACAATCTGGAAGCATAACAATGAATCTCTCTCAGCCTATATGCAGCGTTTCCAGGAAGCAATCAACAAGATCTCAAACTTGGACGAGCGGGAGGCTCTCAGCATCGTCAGGAGGAACTTAGACCCGGAGCATAATGAAAGATACATAGTAGAACTGATAAATAAGGAGCCACAGAGTCTGGCGGCAGCATACTCCATGGCTGCCAGGTTCATCAAAGAAACATATGTACTCCAAGCTATGAGTATGACCCGGAATTGGGGGTCCGGGAGCAAAAATTCTGATGACCGATCGAAAAGGGTTACCATCAGGACAAAAAATTCAAGCAAAGCCAACAGAATCAAGAGAGACAGACTACTCCAATATTCCAAAGGCTCGATCCTAGGACGGAGTCCAAAAGTGACCCAGGACCAACCAAGCAGTCCCAGGAGCCAAAGCAGGAGCCGGACTAGACTCCCCTAAAAAGGACCTGGGAGGAAATCTTGAAGGAAATAAAAGACATGCCATTTTATTACCACCCAAAGCTGATGCAGACTCCTCCAGAGAGCAGGCCTTACAATAGGCAGTGCGACTATCATGAAACACATGGCCTCAAGACTTAGAACCGTTTATCACTTAAGTACTTCATCGAGGAGCAAGTGAAGAAAGGAAGCCTGAACAAGTACCTAGTCCGGAACAACAACCAAAGAGGGGAAGGGCCAAAGAAAGGAAAGAATATAGTGAATGTGGTCCTAGGAGGCTTCCACTCCCCACCTCGGAGCCCGGACTCTGGAGAAAAGGTACTCTCCATCCAATCACTCCCGGAGATAATGATATCTTTTCGCAGCAAGGACTATGAAGGGGTCAATCCCAACCACAATGAAGCCTTAGTTGTCACTTTGGACATTTTTGACAATGAAGTAAGGAGAATGCTAATAGACAACGACTCCTCGGTTAATATTCTTTTCAAGCATACTGTGGATCGGATGCAGCTAGGGAGTGTCCGCTCGAATGACTGTCGTGAAGACCCACTCTACGGGTTCAGGTACAACTTAGTCCCGATCCAAGGGACCCTGTACTTACCTGTCCTTTTCGGAACTGCTCCCAACCAAGTCACTTACGTCATCAAGTTCTATGTCATAAATACTCCTTCATCCTACAATGGCATAATTGGCCGGTCAGCTTTAACTAGGATGCAAGCGATAACTTCAATCTCCCATCTCAAGATCAAGTTCCCAACCCCGACTGGAGTCAGAGAAGTAAAAGGAGATTATGAGGTTGCTGAAAGATGCTACAGTCAGGCCTTAGTAATGGCAGAAACTCACCAGGATAACAAAAGGAAGGCCATAGTCCTTCGCAAACAGCAAAGCATTAAGAAACACCGCCCCCTCTCAAGGGAAAAAACAGGCAAAGAAGTGCAACTCGTTGAATCCAATCCGGATCCAAAAGCAACCAAATCAAGTTCGGAAGAACTGAAAAGCAACCAAGTCATGGTAGTTATTGAAGTAAATCTGGTCCTAGACCAGGCCAGTCTTACCATGCAAGCAATTAAAGAAAAGGAATCAGCACAAGTTAACACCTATTTGAAGAAGACTCCGAAGCCCGAATTCATCAAATGGTCTCGACCCAAGACCAAGCAAAAATCGAGGCCGCAGTAAAAATAGAATAAATTCAGATTGATGAAAGTAGTCCTATAAAGAAGGTGAAAGTTGAATCCGGACTCGAAGAAGTCTTTAGAGAAGAATTGGTATCCTTACTCGGATTGCATGAATCCATCGCAATACACAGCTTGGACGTCAACCCCAACAGAAAGCCGGTCAAGCAAAAAAGGAGAAACTTTACCCCGGAAAGGCAAAGGGAAATAGAGGAAGAAAGAGAAGTTGCTCAAAGAAGGAATCATCCGAGAAATCAAATACCTGGATTGGTTGGAGAATGTGGTCATGGTAAAGAAGTCAAACGGAAAATGGAGAATGTGTGTCGACTACACCGACTTAAATTATGCCTTCCCGAAGGACCCATACCCTCTGCCCAATATTGATCAGCTGATAGATGCCACATCCGGACATGTCATGCTAAGCTTCATGAATGCCTTCTCTGGGTACAACTAGATTAAGATGAGCCTGAAAGACATACCTAAGACAGCATTCCTAACTCACAGAGCAGTCTACACTTATGTGATGCTGTCATTCGGACTGACAAATGCAGGATCTACTTACCAAAGAGCAATGAACAAGATATTCAAGTCCCAGATTGGGAGAAACTTGGAGTCCTACATTGACGATATGATTGGAAAATCAACAACCATCTCAGGACACGTAGAAGATCTGAGAGAATGCTTTGACAATCGGAGGAAGCATGAACTCAAGCTGAACCCAGAGAAATGTACCTTCAGAGTCGGAGCAGGCAAGTTCTTGGGATTCATGATTAGTAACCGCGGGATTGAATCCAATCTGAGAAAATAAAGGATATCCAGGAGATGAAGGTCCCTAGGACCCAAAGGGGGGTACAGAAACTAGCAGGGTCACTAGCAGCATCAGAAGGTTTGTCTCCAAACTAGCAGAAAGGTGCTTACCATTCTTTGATCTACTTAAAGGAGCAAATAACAAGAAAGAAGTCAACCGAAACCCGAATTGCCAAAGAGCATTTGAAGAAATCAAGGAATAGCTCTCATAACCACCAGTCCTAACTAAGGCCCAACCAGGAGAACCTCTCTACCTGTACTTATCATCCGGATCCCTAGCAGTTGGGGCTGCCCTAATTCGGAAAGAGAATGGAAGACAACAACCAGTTTACTACGTGAGCCAAGTACTCAAGGATGCGGAGACCCGGTACCCAAGTCTAGAAAAGTTTGCCTTTGCCTTGCTCATAACATCAAGAAAGCTCAGACACTACTTCCAAGAAAGAGAAATTAGGGTAGTCACAAGGAAAATAATTCACAAGCCAGATGTCTCGGGAAGGTTAGTTAATTGGGCTATGGAGCTAAGTCAATTAAATCTAAGTTTCATCCCCAGAACTGCCATCAAAGCTCAAGCACTTGCTGATTTTGTAATCGAATACAACTTACCGGTGGCAGAACCGGAACCTATGAACATAGACCCAGAAAGCAATCAAACTTCAATCCCGGGAGCCTGGACCTTGAAAGTAGACGGTTCATCAATAAGTGAAAGATCGGGAGCCGGACTCATCCTAAAAATTCCTGAGGGATTCATGATACAGATAGCTATATCCTTCGGCTTCCCGGTAATAAACAACTAGGATGAGTATGAGGCATTGATTGTAGGACTGAAGCATTCCAGGACTCTCAGAGTCTAGGACTTGAACATCTACAGCGACTCCCAAATAGTGGTCAAGCAAACAACCAGAGAATACATAGCAAAAGACCCTATTCTGGCAAAGTATCAAGCACCGGTTCAAAGCTACCTAGCATCAATCCCAAGGCATCTAGTCCTGCAGATATGTCGAGAAGAAAATGAAGAAGCAGATACTCTGTCCAAGCTAGTCCGGAACTCATCAGATCTGGACTACTCAGTTTATTTCGAAGAATTGCAAAAACCATCTATTGAAGCTAAGGAAGTCCTGGAAGTTGGTAACAACTAGAACTGGATGACTCCTTTTATCAACTACTTGGAAAAAGGAGAGCTCCCAGAAGACAAAGGAAAAGCTCAACGACTAAAAGCCAACGCAGCCAAGTTCTTTCTCGAAGAAGGACTACTATACCGCCGAACTTTCTCATCCCCTATTTTGAAATGTATCGGCCCAGAAGAAGCTAACTATTGCTTGATGGAAGTCCATGAAGGGATTTGCGGAGATCACATATCTGTAAAAGCCCTAGCTCACAAGATCATAAGACAAGGCTACTACTGGCCAATTATCCATCATGATGCAGTAGAGTTCGTGAAAAAATGCAAGGAATGCCAACTATTCAGTAATGTGTCCCGGATGAGCCCAGTCCTACCCTCCTCAGTCCTGTCTCCAATCCCCTTTGCTGTTTGGGGTATTGATATGGGACCCTTTCCCCGGGCTAGAGGAGATCTCAGGTACTTGTTGGTTTCAATTGATTACATGACCAAGTGGGTTGAAGCAAAAGCAATGAGGACCATCAACCAGCAAGACTGCATAAAATTTATGGACAACATCTTGATGAGGTTCGGAATCCCAAGAGTCCTAGTATCAGACAATGGGCCATAGATCATCGGATTAGAATTCGAGTCCTACCTATAGAGCACAGAATCAAGCACAAAAAGTCATCAGTAGCATATCCCCAGGGAAATGGTCAAGTAGAAGTCACAAACAGAATCCTGCTCTGAGGCATTGAGAAGAGACTCAAAGAAAGCAAGAACAAATGGCCAAAAGAACTACCAAGTGTATTGTGGTCCTACAGGACAAGCCCCCGGACGAGCACAGGAGAAACTCCGTTTAAACTAGCCTACGGTACAGAAGGAATGCTACCCATCGAAGTAGGATCCCCTTCTTACAGAGCAATAAACTTTGAAGAAATAGCCAACGAAGAAGGACTCAGAACAAATATGGAGCTAATTGACGAAGTCCGGGACCAAGCAGTAGCAAAGATGGAGAAATATAAGGAGAAAATAAAAGAGCACTTCAGTAAGAAGTTCAGAGTAAAAAACTTTCAAGTTGGATACCTGGTTCTTCGAGACACAGAAGCCTCAGATCCTACAAACACTGGAAAGCTAATGCCCAAATGGGAAGGACCATACAAGGTCAAAGAAGTCCTAAGACCAGAAATTTACAAGCTAATGAATATGGATGACTCCGAAGTTCTAAACACCTGGAACAGACTCAGGCTAAGAAAGTTTTACCAGTAGGAAGGAGAAAAGCAACCTCAGCAACCAAACACTTGTAGCCTATAGCAAGCAAACACTTTATTACTCTACATTGTGTATGAAGCAAATTTGAAATCAGTGAAAAGCACTTTTTATCCTACTTAGCAATTTTTTTTACAAGCAATCACAGTCCTGGGTCAGCCTAGAGAAGGGTTTTTAGCACTTAAACGCAGCGAAAACGTAAATTTAAATCTTAAAAAAAATGAAACCCTCAGCAGGTTCCATGCGAAAAATAATATTTAATTCGTAGTTCAGTATGTTTACCATAAGAAACTTTACGTTAATGGAAAGATGGAGTCTTTAATGGCGGTCCAAAAATGATGAACGGAGATCCTTAGCAGCTGCTCCTCAAGTGTGAAGCACTCCATCGGTATCCACCAAGAAAACGATGTAATGAAGGAGGAGGAGATGGAGAGAATTAGGGTTTTGTAAATCTTTTTGGTTGAGGCAAAAATAGGGTCTATAATAGTATATTTATAGGCAAAATTTTCAGCTGAAAATTTTCCCATAAAATATTATTATTATTAACCCTTTATTATTCTCACTAATAATTAAAACACCTTTTAATTATTAATCCTTTTTCTAAACTCTTTAGAAATAATTCTCCCACTTGATTTAATTTCCAAAAATTAAATTCTTAATTAATAATATTAAGAACCTTTTCTTAATTAATTTATAATCAATTAAATCTCATTTAATCAATTATTAAATTTGCCAATTAATTATTTATTTCATAAATAAATAATTATCAGCCATTATTAATTAATTCCTCCACCATTAAATCATTCTCTTTTATGGTGTGACCCTGTAGGTTCAATATTAAGCCGGTAGTAGAAATAAATAATAATAAAACTATTTTATCATTATTTATATAAATTCTCTAATTCATTAAATATGATTAATTAATTAATCATATTTATTCTACATCGTGAGGGATACTTCTCAGCATATCGCGACTATCCGGATAATACGAATTCATTGCTTAGAATACCAAGAACTTATTCAGTGAGTAGTTACCGTACAATTAATTTCTTCTACCCTGCAATGTCACGATTAAATACAAGGCATGGAACTTGTGTCAAGCCTATCTTATTTAATCACTTGCTTTCCCATTCACTATGCTTAGTTCTATTTAATGTAAATTAGAAACTCCTTTCTAATTTCATTCACTCTGGCCAGAGATTCCTGAACTAGTATAAGTGGATCAACATTGAACATTCTCTTCCTTCACTGGAAGGGGTAGATCCTTTATTGATCATACAATGTCTTCGTGTACAAATTCCTATACCCAGTAGAGCCCTTATAATTGTCCCTTGAGACTAAGAACTAAACCAAAACATATTTCAGTGTACACAAGATGACTATGATGACCTCAAGTCTAAGGATACTTGTACAGCTATCACTATGTGAACAATTGCTGACACATGAGTGAACTCCATCAGTTGTTCAGCTGTGTGAGTCATGTTCAGTGAACTTATTCTATAATAAGCGCCTACATACTAGCTATAGTGTCACCACACAAATGTCTATGAGAACAGACATCCTTCATAATGAAGGAAGCATAGTATGTACCGATCTTTGCGGATTATTAGTTACCAGTTAGTAACCCTACGACCAGGAACTATTTAAGTTTAGAGTTATCATCTTTTAGTTCTCATTATTATGATCTCATCACAATCCATAAAAAGCTTTACTCTAAACTGTGGTATATCTTATTTAAATATTTAAATAGATAGAGCCCGCAATAAAAACAAAACAAGTCTTTTATTAATATCAATGAAATCAAAACAGATTACATAAAAGTTATTCCTAAATCCTCATACATGATTGGACTTAGGACATATCTCTTTCACCTAGACCCCGGACTAGCAACTTATTTTACTTAAAATTATTTTCTAAGGCAAAAGCAACCACAGTCCGAGGCCATAATTGAACCCGGACTAGCACATTAAATTTATTTAGAATTATTTCTTTAAGTAAAAGCAACCACAGTCCGGGGTCATAATTGAACCTGAACTAGCACATTAATTTTATTTAGAGTTATTTCTCTAACTAAAAGTAACCTCTGTCCGGGGCCATACTTAAACCCGGACTAGCACATTAATTCTACTTAGAATTATTTTTTAAGGCAAAGGCAACCACAGTCCGGGGCCATAATTGAACCCGGACTAGCATATTAATTTTATTTAGAATTATTTCTCTAAGTAAAAGCAACCACAGTCTAGGGCCATAATTCAATCCGGACTAGCACATTAATTTTATTTAGAGTTATTTCTCTAAGTAAAATTAATCTCTATCCGGGACCATACTCGAACCCGGACTAGCACATTAATTATACTTAGAATTATTTTCTAAGGCGAAAGCAACCACAGTCCGGGGCCATAATTGAACCCGGACTAGCGCATTAATTTTATGTAGAGTTATTTCTCTAAGTAAAAGCAACCTCTGTCCGGGGCCATACTTGAACCCGGACTAGCACATTAATTCTACTTAGAATTATTCTATAAGGCAAAAGCAACCACAGTTCGGGGCCATAATTGAACCCAGACTAGCAAATTAATCTTATATAGAGTTAATTCTCTAAGTAAAGGAAACCACAGTCCGGGGCCATACTTGAACCCGGGCTAGAACACTAATTTCATTTAGAATTCTTTTCTAAGGAAAAAGTAACCTCAATCCGGAAACAATACTGAATCCAGATTAAAAGCGTAATTTGTGCTTAGAAAATTTTTGAATTTTTTTTTAAGGTGAAAACAATCACCATTCACTTAGAATACTTTCTAAGCAAGGAAAACATGTACAAGAATCAATCAAAATGACAACATAATAAAAGCAACAAGAGCAAATTAAAACAACCACCCGGACATAAAGTAGTCTGAACAAAAGTGCTACAAGAGTATTAAGTTTACAAGGAAAAAACCAAGTCATACAAACATTTCAAGAATCACAAATACTCAGTTAGACATCCGGAGCAGCTGTAGGAAGGAAGCTGGGGCAAGGACCATCGTAGGGCTCCGGCTCTCCGAGTCCGGCTTCAATATATTTCTTGGCCTTGATAAACTCATGCATGAAACTACCCCAATCGGCCTCCAGATCCGTCGTGATATGACGCTCGATGACAGCCCCAACATCGAGCCACCTCGGGAGCACCAACATTGGCAATGGCCCTGTCTTACTCCTTCAACTTTTTATAGGAGTCTATGATTTTAGACTCCGATCTAACCGTACTAAGCTGCCTCTGAAGCTCAACAATTTCATATTTGAGATCTCCGGACTCCTTCTCAGCAGACTCAGCCCGAAAAGTGATATCAAGCACATTCTGATTCAAGCCGGAGATGGACGAATCCTTGGAAGAGATAGAGGACTTAAGATTATGAATTTCTATATTCTTGTCATCAAGAAGCTCCCGGAGATGCTTCAGCTCCGAGTAGGAGATGGAAGCCGGCCATGGAAGCCCCCAGCTACAGAAAAAGAAAAATAATAACAATCAAAATCAAACCAAGGAAAAAAAGATTAAGACAGAAGAACAAAAATTACAAGTTAATACATGCCCCCATAGCTGGGTATAATCCTTCATAACCAAATCAAAACCAGAATGCTTCATAGCACCCCACTCCTTCTCGGAGGGGAGCTCGGCCATGAACCGGGCAAGCCACTCCTCAAGCTCCGGAATACTCATGCCCGAATTCCCATCCTCCAAACCCTTCCCTTTGTCCTTTGCAGCTTTCATACCAATAATATTTGGAGAATTCTCAGACCGTAGTGGTTTGTTACCAATAATCCGGAGCCTCTTCCTCCTCCGGACTCCATCAACCTCAGGAACTTCACCCAAAGGCTCTATCTCCTCTAGGTTCTCAAACTCATCCGCAGCTTCAGCATCAACAGTTTGGTCTGGAGCACTACCACCATCAACAGAGTCCGGCTTCGAGACTCCATTGCTCTGGGATCCCTCTTCGGGATGGTGATAAGTGCATTTTATATCTACTTGGAATGCTTCATTACAAGCTTAAGTTGGTGTTTTGGACTCAAGTTGTTGGTATTTTTGATGTGTTTTTGTGTTATTGCATTTCAGGCATCAGTTAAAGGAAGAAAGAAGCTTTTCAAAAAATTATGCTGAAAATAGATCATAATTGTAAGCTTATACCATTCTCAAGTTGTAGAGAATCTCGTTACCTTCGCGTGGGTAGTTAAATCGCCTATTTCTGACGAGCAGAACTCAAGATACGGCCAAAAGAAGAAATGTCTGATTTTTTCTAGAAGGTAGGCGCGGCCGCGCCAGAACCAGCACGCCCGCGCCGCTGAAAACACTATACTAGCGCAGCCGCGCCCGAAAACAGCACACCCGTGCCCGGTTTCTGCCCCCATAATCTTGATTTTAGTTGAAATTGAAGATTTTGAGAGTCCTGGTCATCCTAGAGCCTATATATACCAATAAAAAGACGTTTTTAACAACAAGGAGGCCTGAAGAACCATAAGATGACCTAGAGAGCACGAGAAGGCTACGGAGAAGAAGACTTTTTTTTCTTTGATTTAGGAGATACTTGGATGCTTGTTTTCGATTTGTCTTTGAACCCTAGTACTCTTATATTATTTATTATCATGTTTTCATTGGAACCCATGGTGACGATGAATTCGATTATGAACTAATCATTATCGTGGGGTTCCTACGGATTTACTTATAGATTTCTATAGTTAATTTGTTTCAATATCTTGGTGTGTGGTGATTAATTGATATCCTAGTATTGGTTGTGCTTATTCGTCCTATGTGTGTAGCTAACATATAAGATAGCGTGTTAATCTCTATTGAAGCGAAAGTGAATATAGAGGTTTAGAACTTGCCATGCTAGCATAGGTTCATGTGTTATTGTTATGCATGATTCGTAGGTAATTTTAACCATATTACTTGCCCTATGTAATCACGATAGATAACTTGCACATTAAACCGTTATGTTTTCAATTCTTATAGACATATAAGGACTAAGCATAATTGGTGTCTATTCAACTTCTATCTCTTTTGTGGATGCTTGGTAGTAGGGTATTCGTACAACGAAAGTTGGCGTTTACTAGTTTCGTGTTATCTGATTAGTGTCATCACCATTACATGCTAAGGTTAAGAACAATGACTTTTAATGAAGTAGTAATGAAGTTAGAATCCCATGTTTGTCTCTTATAAGTAATTCAACCTTAATTCTCTTAGTTAATGCTATTTAGTATAATCTCTTAGTTTAATCAAAATCCAAATTGTTATTTGTCTTAGCATTGAACGATAGTCATACCATTGTTGCATAGGTGCATAATCTTAAGTTAACTAAAAAGAGTCTCTGCGGGAACGAATCTGATTTATATCTTATACTACTTGCGAACGCGTATACTTGCGTGTAATTTAGCGCGTGTTTTCTCCCTAACAGATGGATCTGAGATCCGGACCCACCAGCAGAAGTCTTCTTGGTCAGTTTGAAAGCTGACCCAAACCCAACAGAGCGTTATTGTACGCTGAAACAGACATATTCGGATTATAATGTGGAAGACCTGCCAGATAAAAACAAAAACAACACATTAGTCCGGACAGGTAAGAAAAAACATGTAACTGTTAGGTCACAATTTATTTGTAGAAGGGGGGGTTGAATGCAAACAATACCGTTTAATCGAATAAAATGCGGAATAAAATTGTGAAACAAAATTCAAGTTAAATAAAACTTTTATTAAACTTGAAAGGTGTTACAACTACGGTATCGGTTACAAGGGATTAATCTCAAATCAATTATTACATATCTAGAATAAATTCGACATGAACTTTTTCTATTTTTGTAATTAAAAGATCAAATGCTAAATGCGATTTGAGATTAAGTTCTAGGGATTTAATCCGCTAGATAGATACACAAGAACAGGATAAGTATTTCTAGTTGATTGGATTTAACTTTACAATCTAGAAATTGATCTTGAAGTTGTAGATGAGATGTAATGTTTTTCTGCTGCTTTTATCTTTTGTTCTTGTATTGTGTTCTGTTAGATTGGTAAAAAATGAATTGGTCTTCTGCTTCTTTTAAACACCACAGCCGAATTGATTGAATTGGAATGACAATCCTTTAAGCTTGTGAGACTTTCGGTAGGACAATGTTTACAACTAGCAAGACAATTAAAAATGAGCTAGCAAGACTTTCGGTATGACAATCAATTATCATACCGATTGTCATAGTAGTACAAATGAAATTGTCTTACTGAATTATTAAGTGATTTTAATCTAAATAATAATTCCATCAAGACAGTCAACTGAATTAGCATGACTTTCGGTATGACTATCAATTGTCATACCGATTGTCATACTAGTACAATTAGTTGTCTTTTTAGAATTAAAACAGATTTTAACCAATTAAAATTCTGTAAATCCTTAATATTAATTCTAAATTAATTAATCAATTTAATTCAATTAATCAATAAATTAATCCTTGCAGATATAATTTATTTTCTTAATTAAATTATATGACTTAATTAATTAATAGAGAATTAATATTAACCCTGAGCAGCATCCATTCTTCTGACCATCTTCTGAAAGTCACTGAGACTTATGAATCAATTCCGCCACTTCATTGCTGACACTCGATGTACTGTCTGGTTCATGAGTGACTAACTTTCGTGACATTTCTTCATGTCTTGACTTTGATATTCTGATTGAATCCTTGTAATAAATGATACCCTGACGAGATCTCTGTCACTTGATTAAATCCACGATCTTGATTTATATCACTGAGGCATGATCAAATTCTTGAACTTCTTCCAGTGAATCTTCAAGTCTGCAGATGAACAATGTTTCTTTATTCTTTGACAGATGTTACATTGTGAGATCTCTCTGACGATTGATCCACTATTTACTTATTACATTCTTATTTGAGTTGAGTTAAATACTTGAATAAACGAGTAGGCTATGACATATGCCTTTCAATCTCCCCCTATTTGCTTGTTAGACAATAACAACAAATACCTAGAGGATAACTCAACTAACAAATAAGAAAAAGATATAAACAGTAGTGTAAAGTAAATAGCAGAAAAGTTATGGATTATATTTAACATTTTCCAGATTCCAAATGAAATTTACAAGTGAATACAAGATAGATGTTCCTCTAGCCTGAATATATAACTACATTAGACTATCTTGATTCATAAGGCTCTAATCATATTACATTGAGTTTTGAGCTAATTGACTTCAGTTGTCTTCTCTTCTGACTTCACCTTCTTCTAAATCTTGAAGCAATTCCTTGTCAAAGACACGATCCTTTTCTGAAGTGAAGCTTGCTGGTCTGACTGGTTGAACTCCAACTGACTTCAGCTTATTCTTGAGTTGATTGTACCTTTTAACATTCTTTTCACAATAAGCTTGAATCAAGTCAGCAGCTTGAGTCTTCAACATGGATGAATATCCAGCAGTTCTCAAATGATGTTCCATCCAGACCAGATGCTTAGCTGAGTAGTCTTTAAGAGATTGTACATCTAGCTGACAGATTTGAAGACAATCAGACTTAAAGAATCTCACCTGATGAGGATTGTTGACCACTTGAGGACTAGCCCTGCTGGCAAACTCTTTAAGCCTTTCTCGAAGAACTTCATTCAATTCTGAGCTTCTTTTGACTTTGTTTAAAAGAACCCAAATCTCTGACAAAGAACGATTCTCAAATAGATGAAGTGACACCTTGAATGATCCTTCACTCTGATAATATACAAAAATGCTCATCTCATTTAGGGATCTATCAAAAGCAGTTGTGATCCTTGAGACTTCAGTCTTGATAGCATTCATGTACATGTCATTGTTAGGATTTGAGATTTCCAGCTTGTCAAGAAGATGTAAGAACTGCCTATCATTGTTAGTGCTCAGCTGAGGCATATCAAGTACTCTCCTAGCTTCATCCCATTTTTCACCAATCTTTAGTCTGACATCTCTTCTCCTTTCTTGAGCCTTAATGTCATGAAGACGTTGCTTTTGAAGAGTTTCTGTTCTTTGTATGTCTTTTCTCATGTCAATGATCTGAGAGACCTTCTTGAGTTCAGCTTCTTTTCTTTTCATCTCTGACTGAAATTCTTTCTCAAACATAGGATCCACTGTATCTTCCTCTTCTCAATCTTCAAAATCACTTTCCTCTTCAGCTTCAAATAACCCATCTTTATCTTCCTGAACTGGTTCAGTGGGAATGTCAAAAATATCAAAGTCATCCTGTTCTCCACTGTAGTAGACATCATCAGCCTTTCCTTTATCTCCAGCAGAGGTATCTTTTTCCTTCCCTTTGGCACTACTCCCTTTCTTCTCCCCCTTAGTTGAGGGATCCTCTACTGACCTTCCTTTGGAACCTCCATCACCTCCAGAGCCTGATCCTCCACCAGACGGTCCTTCAAAATAAGCTCTTTGTTCTTCATTAGGGCAATGAGAATTCTTGATCATGTAATATAGGTGCTTCATCCCTTCATTGAGATGTTCCATGCCCGTCTCTATCTTTAGAAATCTTGAGGAGTCCAGTGAATGATTCATCTCAACGAGGTCTTCAAGAGAAGTCATTCTTGTGTGTAGAGAGCAGAAGTTGGATATGTCATCAGCTGATAAAGTTGGAGTGTCCTGAATAGAATTGAGCTTTGGTATTACAGTAGTCTTTAGATCTGAGATGTCATTCCTTATGATTGCAAGCTGATTGTTGACAGAGGTGGAAGAAGAAGACCGTTCAACCACTTGTGCTTTGAATGCTTGAGCTTCAGCTTGGCTTTTAGCAAGTTCTTCTTTTAGGGCAGCAATCTGAGCTAACAGGTTTACAGTATCAGTGTCTGTGTGTGTTCTCACCTGAATTTCACTCGTGTTTGGTTCACTCATCTCACGTGCATGTGTTTCTCTCAATATAATTGCTCGTGAGGAGTCTTCCAGTTGCTGTTCTTCTGTACCTGCATTAAAAATCACCCTAGCCTCTTCAAGAGAGGTCAGTGGTGGTGCAATGGGAATTCGCGAGTCCCGATCCTCAGTCAATACTATCAAATCTTTTGGAATAGATGTCTGAATTGCTTCAGGGATAGATTGACCGAGTTGCCCTCCACTTTCTCCAGATAAATCTGCGAGTGGAGAATCCCATAAGGGAGCCAGAGGTGTTGGATCTGGGAGGGGAGAAAATGACTCTATTAAAGATGGCGGAGAGTCAGATTTTCCCTCTGAAGCATGTGACTGCTCTTCTGCCGTAACTATGGCAGGCACTGTAACCGACTCTACGTGCACTCCTCGCTGTGTGTCCTGAGTATGATCTGGGGAAGTGTATGGTTCCATTGTGAGTAATGGAATTGTGCTTGACTCAGTACAAGATGCCATGGCCCTATGGCGAATTTCAATAGATGCATCCTGTTGAGAGAATGCCTCTAGAAACTGTTCATTGGCCATTTCAAAGTCCATGTCCTGTTGGGAGGACAAGGATGGGCTTTCAGATGCCTCAGAATATGTTTTTCTTTTCTTAGGAGGAGGCAGAGCTGAGGGTTCACTCATATTTAACAATGTACTACTTCCTAGTAATCTCCTGGGTAACATTTTAGACAGTGGGGGAGAGGTTGAGATAGAATGTGACTCTGTGTTTGGCTCTATGACCTGGGATTGAAGCTGTGGTTCTACAACTTCATGGTCAGCCCTATCAACCACTGGGGGTCTTTCAACAGAAGTAGGAAGGGAGTGAGAGTGAGGAATTACTACCTGTAATGGAAGAGCCTGGGTGGCTTGAACCACTGGAGGTTGAGGTTGCTGTTCATGGCCGGGAAGATTGAAAATAGGTAAAGGAATATAAGTGGCCATGAAAGCAGATACAAGTACTGGAACTTGCATGAATTTGAAGGTTGTGTCTTGGCGAGTGTAAATCTTTTTGCTAACTGGAGGGGGTTCGGTTACTGCAGAGTTAGCAAACAGGGCTTTGTGTTCAGGTGTGAGTAGATGATCTGCTATAAGCATGAGAAAACGAGCATAGTAACATGATACCCTACGATTTGTAGAATGATCACGTAAAGCAGAAGTTAGACGTCTCAAGAGAATGGGAAAAAGTAGTTTGCCAAAATTGATCCTTTGATTGAAAACAACCGCCAGACCAATATACTGCAGAGTGGAAGTGATGTTATGAAAATTGGATTTTGTGCAGTTGGCAAACACTTTGGAAAGTGTATCGAAGAAAATATCCCATTCAGACACCAAATTTGATTTAGAAAGTTTGGTTAAATTGATCACCCCCTGATAGTGAATAGCATTGAAAAAATTTGTGATATCATTTTCATAGGGTAAATTACAGAAATTGTCTAGTGGAAAATTTAACGCACGATTGACGACTGTTTCATCAACTACATACTGTGTGTTTGCGACGGTGAATGAAAAAGATTTTGAATCATCGGCCACAGTAGAGGTTGTGCAAATCAGTCTAAGTAGATCGAAGTTTAAAATCACATTTGATTTAATAGCAGAGCTAACAATCGAATGGTCATTTAAAAATCTAATCCATGGCTTAAATTTTTCAACATCACATTTTTCCGGATTAAAATAACCAACCTGATTATGCGCGACAATTTGGAAATTGAGAGCCATTTAAAATAATAATGAGACACACGCTTTCAGAATTTTAAGAATAATATTAAGAAAATTCGACTTAATTAAATTTATTTAATAATTCGAATTAAATTAATTATAATCGAAAAATTTAGACAGAAATGTATCTCGTTAAAATTCCTAACTCACAAACACAGTTTTGAAAGACCAAACGACACAAATCAGAAATTAAAATAAGAAATAAAAATGCTCAAAATCAACAAACACAAATCGAAATAAAATATTGATTTTAACAAAAATTGAACAGCACCTTTGTATGTATATACTTGTATGTATATACCACAAAGTGATGAATTAGTATGCTGAGTAAAAACTCGAGCAAAGGAGAATCAGATTTGAAGATGTTTTTGATCGAAGAGAGAGAAGAGAGAGAATGAGGAAGAAAAACTGTTCGAATTTTTTTGAAAGAAATGAAAATTGTTGCAGATGGTTTAAAACAAAACAAACACACGCCTTTATATGACAGCTGGTATGACAATCCTGGATTGTCATACCGATTTCATACCAGGCAAAAAAAACAAAAAAAACAACAGAAATTAAAGGAAGTAACGAAATAAACACTGAGTATATATAACTGGTATGACAATCTGATAGTCATACCGATTGTCATACCAGTATAAAATAAAAGAAAATATATATATATTGTTTATAACTGGCAAGACAATCAATAGTCATACCGATTGTCTTGCCAGTATAAAACTATACTGAAAAACACTAAAATGACAATTATATTCGCAAATGACTTTCAGCAAGACAATTTCAATTGTCTTGCCGATTGTCATTCTGGAAATAAAAGGATTTCACACAGAATTAATATGAAAATAAGTATATATATAAGTACTGAAATGATTTTCAGCAAGACAATTTCAATTGTCTTGCCGATTGTCATTTCAGTAGAAAGACACTCAAATATGTACAGAAATTATATAACAAAATAGCAAAACTGAAATACAGACCTATAATATTTACAGAACCAAAGACAATATATCAGAATTTATTATTTTTATTCCAAAAATAGATTTCTGTTGAATTTTAACAAATAAAATTCATAGAAAAATATTTTTAGAGAAAATAAAATATTCTGAGATATTTTTAAATTAACAAGAAGGGAAAATAAAAATAGATAAGATAATATATATTACATAGAAATAAGCAAGAAATATGATAAAATGATAAAATAAATTTGCAAATGAATTTTTCATTTATGAAAAATTCATTTGTAAATTCATTCAAGAACAGATCTCAGATATTAACTAAATTAATCACTAAAACTATTCAACATGCCCAATTTACCAACTAATCTGGTAAATGTGGATTCATCAAGTGGTTTAGTGAAAATATCTGCTATTTGTTCTTCTGTTGGAACAAAAAATAGTTCAACAGTACCATTCATGACGTGCTCTCTAATAAAATGATACCTGATGTCAATGTGCTTTGTCCTCGAGTGCTGCACAGGGTTGTTGGTGATGGCTATTGCACTTGTATTGTCACATAAAATAGGAATCTTGTTCAATACAGAGCCATAGTCTCGTAGTTGGTTCCTAATCCACAAGATCTGAGCACAGCAGCTTCCAGCAGCAATATATTCAGCCTCGGCCGTTGAGTTGGAAACTGTTTGCTGTTTCTTGCTGTACCATGAGACTAGCCTGCTTCCTAGGAATTGACAACTTCCTGAGGTGCTTTTCCTATCAACAACACTTCCTGCGTAATCTGAATCTGTATATCCAACAAGGTTAAAACCAGATTCTTTAGGGTACCAAATACCTAGATTTGGTGTTCCCTTAAGATATCTTAAGATTCGTTTAACAGCAACGAGATGGATATCTCTAGGATCCGCTTGGAACCTTGCACATAAGCATGTAGCATACATAATATCTGGTCTACTTGCAGTAAGATAGAGTAACGAGCCAATCATACCTCTGTAGCTTGTGACATCTACCTTAATGGAGTTTTCACATGGTCCAAGCTTGACAGCTGTAGTTGATGGAGTCCTTGCTGATGCAGAATCCTCTATATTGTACTTTTTGAGGAGTTCCTTGAGATACTTGGATTGACAAATAAATGTTCCATCTAACCTTTGATTTACTTGTAATCCAAGAAAGAACTTCAGCTCTCCCATCACGCTCATTTCAAACTTGCTGTGCATTAACTTAGCAAATCTCTTACAGAGATTATCATTAGTAGACCCAAATATTATATCATCCACATAGACTTGGACTAATATAGTATCATTCTTATGTTTTTTAGAAAAGAGAGTTTTGTCTATGACACCTCTAATAAAGCTATTTTCAATAAGAAATTCAGAGAGAGTGTCATACCATTTTCTTGGAGACTGTTTCAGCCCATAGATAGCCTTGAAAAGAAAGAAGACAAAATCCAAATGATCTGGATCTTCAAAACCAGGAGGTTGCTCTACATATACCTCTTCATCCAGCTTTCCATTCAGAAAGGCGCTCTTGACATCCATTTGATAAACTTTAAAGTTTGAAAATGCTGCGAATGCCAGAAATATCCTAATGGCCTCAAGTCTAGCCACTGGAGCATAGGTTTCATCATAATCAATGCCTTCAGCTTGAGAATACCCTTTAGCTACCAGTCTTGCCTTGTTTCTTGTAACCACACCATCTTCATCTAGTTTATTCCTGAATACCCACCTAGTACCAACAGCTTTCTTGTGTACAGGCCTAGGTACCAGTTTCCAGACTTGTTGACTTTCAAACTGATTGAGTTCATCTTGCATAGCAATCACCCAATCTGGATCAGTCAGTGCTTCTTCAATTTTCTTAGGTTCCATCTCAGAAAGAAATCCTGAGAACAGACACTCATTTTGAGTAGCACGTCTAGTTCTGACTCCAACATCTGGATAACCAATAATCAACTCAAAAGGGTGAGCTTTATTCCAGACAGTCTGTCTTGGAAGATTTGATCTTGATGATTCGCCTTGAAATTCATTGTGATGTTGTGTCCTACTAGATGATCCTTCAGCATCTCCCCCTGAGTTGTTGCCATGTTGACTTGAAGATTCTCCGTCAGTAGCAGTGGTATCTCCATTGTTGCCAAAGTTTCCATCACTATTACCTTGAGTATCATCAGGATTAACAGGTTCTTCACCAGCAACAACCTCAGGTTCTTGACCATGTTCTCATTCTGAATCTGACGTATCATCAAACTTCAGTTTCTCAGAAGGATCTTCAGTTTGGATACTAGGGAGTTTAGTGTCATCAAATGTAACATTGACACTTTCAGTTACTTTGTGTTGATCAATGATATACACTCTATATGATCTTCTTCCATATCCAACAAAAATACCCTCATATGCCTTTGCCTCGAACTTACCACGACGATCATCTCCATCCTTGAGCACGAAGCATCTGGCACCAAATACATGAAAGTATTTGATAGAAGGTTTCTGTTCATTCAAAATCTCATAAGGAGTTTTCATGAAGTCTTTGTTGATTAGAGTTCGATTCTGAGTATAACATGCAGTATTGACAGCTTCAGCCCAAAAGTACATTGGAAGACCTGATTCACTTAACATCGTTCTTGCAGCTTCAATCAATGTACGATTCTTCCTTTCTACCACTCCATTTTGCTGAGGGGTTCTAGGAGCTGAAAATTGTCTGGTAATCCCTTTGTCTGTACAGAATCCATTGAGAAGTGCATTCTTGAATTCTGTCCCATTATCTGACCTTATTGCTCTAACAGGGACGTTAGAATCTAACTCAATCATCTTGATATGATCAATCACAACTTGTGGTGTTTCATCCTTAGAGTGAAGAAATAAAACCCACGTATACTTGGAATAGTCATCAACTATCACAAGACAGTAACACTTCTTTGACATAGAAAGGATATTAACTGGACCAAATAAATCCATGTGCAATAATTGCAGAACACCAGTTATGGAAGATGTGTCAGTGCCTTTGTGACTTGCTTTCTTTGACTTTCCTTTCTGGCAAGCCTCACATAGTCCTTCTGGAGAGAATTCCAGCTGAGGCAGACCTCTTACCAATTCTCTTTTGACAAGAGAATTCATTATTTTGAAATTGAGATGGGAAAGTCTCTTGTGCCATAGCCAACTCTCATCTGACGATGCCTTTGCATAGAAACAATTGACTTCAAGATTGCTTCCAGAGTTCATGTCAGCTACGAACAGATTTCCTTTCCGGATTCCCATTAAGGAGGGTTTTTCACTTTTTTTGTGCAGAATCTGACACTTCAGCTTGTCGAATAAAACATTGTAGCCGTTGTCACAGAACTGACTAATGCTAAGCAGATTGTGTTCAAGTCCTTGCACAACATATACATTTTCAATGATAACATTTCCAGCTTGCAAACAGCCATATCCCTCCGTTAAACCTTTGCTGTTATCTCCAAAGGTAACCACTGGGCCAGCTTTCTCAACCACATTTGATAGCAGGGCTCTATCTCCGGTCATATGTCTTGACGATCCGCTGTCAAGAATCCACACTACCGGTTGTACCTGTTTAATGCCCTCTTTTCTTGACGATAAGGTGCTTGCATTACTAGCCATGAGAGCAAGATTCCCAACTTCTTCATCTTCACTGTCAGTATCATCCCAGCTTCTTCCCTTTGCCAGGTAAGCCCTTTCAGATTTACTCTTCTGATTAGAATCGTAAGAGTTCTTCCTAGCTTGTTTTGGCTTCCTGCATTCTGTGGCAAAGTGTCCCAACTCATTACAGTTGAAGCATCGAATGG
Organism: Apium graveolens; assembly: GCF_009905375.1. Taxonomy (NCBI): domain Eukaryota; kingdom Viridiplantae; phylum Streptophyta; class Magnoliopsida; order Apiales; family Apiaceae; genus Apium; species Apium graveolens. The sequence continues at coordinate 8,161,553 of NC_133653.1, forward strand.
TGCTTCGATCAACCATCCCTGTTTTATACCCACCACTGCTGGTGTTAGAGGATGAAGATCCACCTTTCTGGAATCTGTTGTAGTTGGACTTGTACTTGAACTTGGGATTTCTTTTGAATCTGACATTTGAGAATCTCTTGACAATCAGGGCCATTGACTCATCCTCCAATTGCTCCAGTTCTTCCAAGGAATAATAATCATCTCCTGATTGATTTGTAGTAGGAGAATCAAATTCTGCTACTATAACATTATCTTCAACCTTGGAAGACTATACCATTCTTTCAGACTGTTGAGATTGTTGTTGATATTGTGGTTGTTGTTGTTGTTCATCAGCTACTAGAGCAGTAGACGTGCTGACCACTCTTCCTTTCCCGTAAACTTCCTTCTGCTGAATCTGCTCCAACTCATAAGTCTTTAACACACCATAGAGCCTCTCCAAAGAAATCTCACTCAGATCTCTTGCTTCTCTTATGGCAGTGATTCTATGTTCGAGATGAGTTGGCAGTGTTAAAAGGAACTTTTTGTTGACCTCCCTGATGGAATAGTATTTACCATTAATGTTCAGGTTGTTGATCAATGCATTGTACCTCTCAAACACTTCAGTGATTCCTTCTCCTGGATTGGATTTAAAGTATTCATACTCAGAGGTTAGGATTTCTAGTTTGTTCTCCCTAACTTCCTCTGTGCCTTCATTAATAATCTCAATAGTTTCCCAGATATGTTTGGAATCTTTACAATTCATCACATGTCTATTCATCAGGGGATTAAGGGAATCTACTAAGATTAATTGAAGGCTAGCATCCAGGGAAGCTTCTTCTATTTCAGCAGGAGAGAAGTCCTCAGGATCCTTCACATAAGTTCTCGCTTTGGTGATCACCACATCATTTTCTATTACCTCTGGTTCCATAACCATAGGAATTTTTGGACCCTTCTTCAACACTTGCAAATATTTGGGATTAGCAACCTGTAAAAACAGTAGCATCTTCTTCTTCCACATAACATAATTTTCTTTATCGAAAAGTGGAATTTTAACGGTTCCAACTTTTTGTGTAGTCATTATGAATTTTTTGAGTGAATAAAATATTCAAGAAGTGAAAGAAACACAAAAGTCTAGGATCTAGATTTGTACGTTAATCAGAAGGCTCTGATACCAATTGTTAGGTCCCAATTTGTTTGTAGAAGGGGGGGTTGAATGCAAACAATACCGTTTAATCGAATAAAATGCGGAATAAAATTGTGAAACAAAATTCAAGTTAAATAAAACTTTTATTAAACTTGAAAGGTGTTACAACTACGGTATCGGTTACAAGGGATTAATCTCAAATCAATTATTACAAATCTAGAATAAATTCGACATGAACTTTTTCTATTTTTGTAATTAAAAGATCAAATGCTAAATGCGATTTGAGATTAAGTTCTAGGGATTTTAATCCGCTAGATAGATACACAAGAACATGATAAGTATTTCTAGTTGATTGGATTTAACTTTACAATCTAGAAATTGATCTTGAAGTTGCAGATGAGATGTAATGTTTTTCTGCTGCTTTTATCTTTTGTTCTTGTATTGTGTTCTGTTAGATTGGTAAAAAATGAATTGGTCTTCTGCTTCTTTTAAACACCACAGCCGAATTGATTGAATTGGAATGACAATCCTTTAAGCTTGTGAGACTTTCGGTAGGACAATGTTTACAACTAGCAAGACAATTAAAAATGAGCTAGCAAGACTTTCGGTATGACAACCGATTGTCATAGTAGTACAAATGAAATTGTCTTACTGAATTATTAAGTGATTTTAATCTAAATAATAATTCCATCAAGATAGTCAACTGAATTAGCATGACTTTCGGTATGACTATCAATTGTCATACCGATTGTCATACTAGTACAATTAGTTGTCTTTTTAGAATTAAAACAGATTTTAACCAATTAAAATTCTATAAATCCTTAATATTAATTCTAAATTAATTAATCAATTTAATTCAATTAATCAATAAATTAATCCTTGCAGATATAATTTATTTTCTTAATTAAATTATATGACTTAATTAAAAAATAGAGAATTAATACTAACCCTGAGCAGCATCCATTCTTCTGACCATCTTCTGAAAGTCACTGAGACTTATGAATCAATTCCGCCACTTCATTGCTGACACTCGATGTACTGTCTGGTTCATGAGTGACTAACTTCCGTGACGTTTCTTCATGTCTTGACTTTGATATTCTGATTGAACCCTTGTAATAAATGATACCCTGACGAGATCTCTGTCACTTGATTAAATCCACGATCTTGATTTATATCACTGAGGCATGATCAAATTCTTGAACTTCTTCCAGTGAATCTTCAAGTCTGCAGATGAACAATGTTTCTTTATTCTTTGACAGATGTTACATTGTGAGATCTCTCTGACGATTGATCCACTATTTACTTATTACATTCTTATTTGAGTTGAGTTAAATACTCGAATAAACGAGTAGGCTATGACATATGCCTTTCAGTAACCCCGGATAAATAAAACGTAATCAACTCCGGAGGAGAGGAAAATCAACTTACAGCCTAGACGATTCATCAACTTATAGTTCATAAAGGAGTCCCGGGTAAGCTGGACCCCAAGGCACTCAAAGAAATTGAAAACTAATTCAAGAGTTTCACCCCTAAGTTCGGTTCTCAGAAAACGAGTCTGGACACCCTCACTAGCTATATGAGGCAAATAAAATAAGTCCAGACCCTTGAGCAAAATCAAATCCCCATTCCAATGCTTCATGGAGGATTGTTGGATGACTGGCCTAAATTCGGACCCGTAGCCACACTCAGAAGCCCAGAACCGCAACTCATACAAAGGAAACTGACTCAACCTAACTAAAGCAAAAATATGGTGCCAACGCTTGAAGGTCGGCTGAACTTGGAACTTATTACAACAAGAAAAGAACCAGGTCATCCATTTAATTCCGTTTAGGGTTATTTGCATGGGCGACAACCTATAAACATATTTACAAAGGTGCTTCAAAAAGAGATGTCAGTGTGGATTCCACCCAGGCCTCAAATGCTCTAACCAAAACGAAATAAAACCGTCGGCAGGGTGGTGATAGATCCTCTCTCCGGGCAACGGCCACCTCCACTCAACCCGGGCATCCAACTGGAAAGCGGCCCGAATGGAAGAATCCTGAGCAGCATGGTCCAAGACCGCATATTCATCCTTTAGAGGATACGACTCCTTGGCCACAATGCTCCCCCGGAACTTCCGATCGAACTTCGCCTCAACATACACACCTGTACTCCCATCAGGTATACCCATCCGGAGTACACGGCACTTTCCTAGGAGAAATCTCAGTAACTTTCAACTTCCTAATTACATGAGACTCCGAGGAAGAAGTTTTATTTCCCCATCTCTATACGGTCAGAACTACAGTCAAAATCAGACGGCCCTGGATAATAAGAGAAGTAAGCTTTGGCACGCGCTTTAGTCCGGACCTTATACCTAGAAGAAATGAGATTGGTTAGTCTAAATCCCTACAAATTCTTTATCTTATATCCTAAAATGGTCTGGACTACCCTATATTCAATTTTACTAAATTGTAAGCAACCAGTCTGGGAATGAAGACCCCCGGATATAAACCACAAACTAAACCCAAAAACCACATAAAAAACCAAACACCAAAAACAAATATCAGCTAAGCCTACAACAGAATAGTCCGAACTACAATTACAAGTCCGAACTCAAACACAAACCAACAAATACAACACAATCTGTAGAACATATCTAAAAACATAAATACGAGTCCGGACCAAACCCACAGGTCCGAATACAGCAGCAAAACAATAAACATAAACACCTCACACCCAGAATCAAGAACCAAAATATCAACAAAAAACCTATACACACATACATACTACATAATGGCGATCAAAAACACGGTACAACATATAAAAACTCAAGGCTAGACAAGAACAATGGCACGAGAAGCAGCAATCAATAGCCAAAAGAACAAGAAGCGAAAGAAGACAACTCACGGATTGAATGACCATAGGAAGCAAAAGATTAACGCAAAAGCACGAGCACTTCTTCGATCCCCCACGTACCTCCTCGAGCAAGCTTTGAAGCAGAGAAAGAAAAGGGAAAAGAAGGGAGAAAACTGATGTAAATTTTTGAAGTGTAAAAACATAAAAGAAAGTGGAAAGGGGGATTTTTATAGAAGAGAAGGGTATATGATCATCCACGACACGTGGCACAAGCTGAAGCGTCCATCCAAAAATTTATTTATATATACAGTTGCGTATATACACACGGTAATAAATACTGTTCATGATTACAGCACGTCTTTTAATAAAAGACAACTGTAATCATTCAAATTAATGGGGGGACCCAGAAAATGTTTTAACTTCCAGTCCGGACTCCATCACTTCAACACAACCCAGACTGGGGGCAAAGAAAGCTCAAATTCTTCCACATCTAATCTACCTTAGTCCGGGTTGGCCTACCTCAACACAATCCGGATTGGGGGGCAAGGAAAGCTCAAATTCTTCCAAAGCTAATTTACCTTAGTCCGGCTTTTCATATCTCAACACAATTCGGACTGGGGGCACGGAAAGCTCAAATTCTTCCAAATCCAATCTACCTTAGTCCGGGTTGGCCCACCTCAATACAATCCGGACTGGGGGGCAAGGAAAACTCAAATTCTTCTAAAGTCAATCTACCTTAGTTCAGCTTGTCCTACCTCAACACAATCCGGACTGGGGGCAAGGAAAGCTCAAATTATTCCAAATCCAATCTACCTTAGTCCGGGTTGGCCTACCTCAACACAATCCGGGCTGGGGGACAAGGAAAGCTCAAATTCTTCAAAGCCAATCTACCTTAGTACGGCTTCGTCAACCTCAACACAATCCAGACTAGGGGCAAGGAAAGATCAAATTTGCCTCACAAGCAACAAACTACAAACATTACCAACCTTACTCCCCCATCCAAAAAATCTGCATAAGGGAGTGGGGGCACATGATAGTACATACGGCTCCTACAAGGACTGGGTCCGGACTCCTAACTCCTTCCAGTCCCGCATACCACAAGTCCAGACTACCTAGTCCCGGTGGTCCAATCTTTGGAAGCCCTAACACGTAAGCCACATGACCGAACACACGATAGGGACAGCTGTCATTAATCAATCATGAGAATAACCAGGATACGTGCCAGGAGACCCTGAGAACATTCCTCAATCATTCCCATCCTGACATGTGTAAGGCATCCACCCCAGCCAGGTGTCCTCCGCTCCTAGAACCAACGACTATGATGCAAAGGTACCAACCCCTAAATCCTATCCTTGGGCTATTTTATAGCCCAAGGAGGAAAGATTTTGGGGTTAATCACTCTCTCACACTCATACACACACACACAACCACCTAGCATCCATATCCATCTTCATCTTCCCCAAAAGCGAGTTCATACTCTCACACCGGAGGCGCCACAGGACCCAAACCCCCCTTCTGGTGTTGTTTTGTAGGAACCCCACGATAGCTAGACCTTCACCGTGGTGAAAGATTTAGGCACGGCATCGAAGGTGCAGCCCCGCCATCGGGAGTTATCATTAAGTACTACATTACTATGAAAGTAAAAAAGGATTAAAGAAATAAGAAGAATGATATCTCATCCCCTCCGATCCATCTCTTTCATAGATGCACCCATATCTATTTTGAGGAGTGCTTGTTGGTTGGTGCCAACAAGCACTCCTCAACATTTGTTGTTATCTACCTTAATGACATGAACAGCCTCACTATATGCCTCCTCAACACTTTCATCAGTTAAAGATTTGAAGTCCCATTTTTTCTTACTTACCTAGTGATTCGAAAGATCCATTATGGGCAGTATGTGCCCGGTCCTGATGGATATACTTCTGAATTATTTTCCAGAGAGACCTGAGTACTAAATAATTAGCAAATTCTTGTAGTGCTTGTTTATAGCTTTATTTATGACCACTAAATATCACAATTAAAATATCTACATTCATATAAAATACTCACACAACTCTTAACACAAAATCTGAAATAAAGCAAGAAAGACTTTCATTTATTACCCTAGTAAAGTCATCATGGATTTTAATTTTGTTATAGTGTGTATCGCAAACACAAGACAAAGTGGCCACCGTGCATCATACCGCTAATTATATGTTTAACCAAATTAATATCAACTAAAGCACAAAAATTCAATAACTCGCTTACTAATTAGAGCTTTCCGGTAAACAAAACCTAATTCTTCTCCAATTAAACTAATCTCCTACATGTATCATATGTAAGAAAAAATAGGGTTTTGAAATTAAAATCCCCAATTTGAAAGTAAATCAAAAAAATAAGGGTTTACATGCAAAAGCTTGCCTACTTACCAAATCAAATAAATTGAGATAAGTATCGAACAAATCCAGTCGCACAAAGTAAGCTTGGAGATTCAAACAAATCCAATTCGTAAAATATTAGAGATTAGAGCTTTTATTTACATCTTTGATTAGAGCAAAAGATTTAGAGTATGTGTGGGTCGATCGAGAGAGAGGGAGAGAGAGAGAGGGGGGGGCGATTTAGGGTTCTTCTGGATAAGGGGTTAGGGTGAGTGTTGAGAGAGTCGGGGTGAGAAAGTGTGAGTGATGAGAGAGTTTTTAGCTTTTTGATTTTAGTTTTTATGTTTTTAATTTTTAGTTACGTGAGTCTTATTGTGTTTTGGGGGGGAATGAAAATTTGGCTGGGGGAAATATTTGGTAAGGGGAAAGTAGACGACTTAAACACGAGGAACCGGGAAGGGAGAATGTTTAATTTTTTACAGCTAACTTAAGACATCAGTTTTGAAGGGATCGATGTTAAATGTACTTTTTTACATCGGTGACACGAGCAACTGACGTTAAAGCGGTGATGTCTATTCCAGTTTTTCTAGTAGTGTGGGTGATTATTAGAATGATGATGCTTACTATAATGTTATGTCTATCAAACTGATATATGACCTTCAGTTGAGTGATCACTTTGATATTTAACCCGCAAGTATTATGACTAGTTTACCTTTTCATTTTTTAAACGTTGGACTGATTCATTGGCCTTACAACCTCTTTCACTGATGAAACAGGAGACTTCATATAACAAGTAGAATGACAAGGAAAAATTATATATAAATGAAACCATCATAAATATTCGAGCAGAAGGAATAAAACGACAAGAAATATCATATCAACTGAACAAATTGCAAAGCAACTTCACTGGTACTACTACTTAAATGTACCAAAGCGGGGGGGGGGGGGGAGATACAATCAAGGGGTTTTCCTTCAAAATGAGGCTCAATGGTACGATGCTCTATATCAAAGATCCCCATATCGCAACCTCCTCCTCTACGGTAGGATTGCCATTTGTCATCCATAAAGTATATGGAGTTCGGTTTTATGGTTTTTGATGACGGTACAGAAAACGATGCACCTCTGCCAACGAATATTGCCTCATTCCCCAAGCTATTCTCTTCCGTCAAAGTACATGAAGGAATTTCAAGAGAATCACAATACTTTAGATCCAACCTCCACACATCAAAGTGAGTTGTACGATACTTGGATCCTAAGTGAGTTGTACGATACTTGGATCCTACGCCATAAGCTTTGTCATAAGAATCCATAATCTTGTTGTGGCGCACAAGGAGCAAAAGACCAGATCCCGATAAAGGTTTAACCAAGTACTTCTGGTCCCCAACATCGGTTCTAATCGATGCAATTTTCGTGCCTTTAGGCCCTCTCCCTTTATCGTGATCAATAGAACAACATACGTATAAACCCCCATAACAGTCTACAGCATAAAAAATTCCCCTGTGGTAAACAATATCGTGGTAGTTGTGAGAAGGAACGTTCACATCCGTCCACACTTCATCTCTGTTAGTCCCTTAACAATATAGCAAGAATTACAGAAGGGGGGTTGAATGGAATTTTTGAACCTTTTTCTTGAAATAAAAATGTTCAACTCGATTATGGATATATTTGTTTTGATTAGCACAATGCAGAATGTAAACTTGAATGAATCAACACATAAGTAATTAAAAACAAGATGCTTTAAAAACTTTCTGGTGGATTTAAACAATTCCACCAGAGATATATTTAATATATCGAGAGGACTCTGTGTGCAGAAATGCTCACAGCTGCTTACAAAATAGAACTGCAAAAAAAACACAGGAAATGCTAAAGATAGTGCTTACAAAGATTTCTCTGTTGTTGTTTCTTAGCTATCTCAGTTATTTTTCTATTTGCTACTCTCTTGGTTTATATATTACCAAGATTACAAAGTCAAAAGAACTGAACAAATATAAAATCTAACAGTCTTGATCTTTGCTGTTTTTCGTCCTCTATTACCCAGTTAATGGGCTTCCACAGTGTACTTGTATCCAACTCAACGGTTGTGTGTCAGCTTTCACTGTTCAACTGATGTTTGAATCTTGATATGATCATCAGTCGACTTTCAGATCATCCGTCGATGACTTAATTGATCATCCGTCGACTGCTATGTTAAACATCCGTTGATAGTCATTTAATCATTCGTCGAAGCTTTGTTAAGCATCCGTTGGCAGCTATTTTGGCACTTGACTTCATTTCACTTATACAGAATTACAAGACATTGCTTATGTACAGTTAATCAACCTATTCTGCATATCTAGTTAAAGTCAACATGACTTATATGCTACTTCAGATTCTATATAAAGGTGCATACAACACTGTGCTACAAACTTATTATTACATAAGCTACTCACTCGATGGATAATAAGTTAATCATCCGTCGGGACTATAATGAGTTATCCTTCGGGACTATAATTCTTATCCATCGAGTGCTACATTATTTCACTAAGTAAAATCTACTTAGATGTTTTGTTTAGGTAATCATCAAGTACACAACATATTCACAACAATCTCCCTCAATTTATGTCTACTGGAATTGTAGCCATAAATTAAGAGATACTTGATGATAACAAAATATCCTAAACATATATCTTTAAAGATAAGTAGATAAATTTAAACAAAAATGTACAAGGTTTGGCTCACAGTCAGTTCAAGATGCTGCTCTAGTCTGAGCAGATTTTTCTAGTTTTTTGAAGGTCTGGATCTTCTTCAAAGCTTTCTGTTGTTTTCTTCAATTTGATTCTGGAGCTGTCTGTGGAATTCTAATTCATCAGATTCTGAGAGATCTAACATTTCTTGCATTTCCAAGAGAGTCTCATTGCTAGAGATACTCAATTGGTCTTCTAATCTGAAGAATCTTCTCACACCCTTGTCATCCATGAATTCCATCAGCCAGTAGGGCCTTAGATGCACTCTTCTCCCTGTGTATGGGATGATAAGAGTTTTGGGTAGTGCATCTTTGGCTCTAACACTCCTTAGCTCTTCAATCTTCTTCAATACTAATCTTCTTGCAGTTACATTGAACCCAAAGTTTTTCTTGAAGGATGAATAGACTTTGATCAACACAGCTTGGCTTTCTTGAAGTATCCTGTGAAGAGGCCACTGAATCTCCCTTCCCCCTTTGTACTTGAACACCAACCTTTCAGGTAGGTTTCTGTATGCATCAATTGCCCTTACCTCATCCAGCTCCTCCAGATAAAGGTTTAGATCTGAGAATTCTTTGATGTCACACAAGTACAAGTAGTCTCCCCTGTTGACCTTGGGTTGAGTTTTGATTACTGACTTGGATTTGAGAGGTGACAGCTTCACTTTCTTGACTGCCCTTGATTTTGTCCTTCTTGGCTTAGTAAGAATTGGCAAGTTGAAGTCAGGAATTGGTAATTTATCCCACTCTATTGGCTCATCCTTTGGCACAATAGGCTTTCCATGTATGTTCCTGTAGGGGTCCACCACCCTTATGTCTTCAAACACCACAGAGGGCTTTGATGCTTGAGTTTCAGCTTGAGTGGATTCCTTTGGAAATTGATCTTCCAATTCCTTGTCAACAACATCCAACTTTCTTTTTGTTCTTTTAGCCAGTTCTTTCTTTCTTGGGGATTTCTTCTGTTTTTCAATCTTCTTCTCTGATTCAGTAGCTTGAGATGGTTGAGAGGGAATTTGTTGAGAAGAATTCACAGCCTGTAGCTTGGCCAAGATAGCAAACTGTTCTTTCTTTTGTTTAGACATCTTTGCATCTAGAGCAGCTTGCCTCTTTTCCTGCTTCAATCTGGCTTTTTCTTCTTCCTTTGCATGAGCAAATTGTGGATGTCCGGCTACCACACAAATTTCCTTCCCATTTCTGAATATCTTTGCAATTCTCTTTCTTGAGGCTGAATCAGCTGGATCTTTGTAGAGGAGAATAGATCTTGACAGAAGCTTCTTTTCATCAGGCTTGGGTGTCTCATACACAGAATCCATAGGGTTCTTCAAAGATAACTTTGGATAGTTTGCCCTTGGTTTAAGAATTATCTCATCCTTTGTAGTCTTGATGCAGGAAGATTGTCCTTTCTCCAGATAGTTCATGCTCATCTCATTCACATTGATTGGCTTGACATGAGAGTGATGGATGGCTGACTGATCTGGTTCCTTGACTAATTGAAACTTTTTCTGTATTTCCTCATCAATCTTTTTCCAGTTGATCAGGGTCAACTCTCCTTTATCAGCATTTTTCAAATTTGTTGCTGCTGCATTTATAAGATCTATACCATCTGTAACTGGTGGCTTGGAGATAGTAATTGAAGGTACAATTACTTTGCTGATTTGAACTAGAAGTTTCTCCCCCTCAGTTGGTCCTTTCTCCCCCTTACTTGATTCTCTCTCCCCCTTTTTGTTATCATCAAGTGGAGGAGTTAGGCCTTGTGCTTTAGCCAGTTGCATAAGAAGATTTGTCTGAGTCTGTTGATTTTGAAGAAGTAGAGCCACTGAATTCTCAATAACCTGAACTCTGTTCTCCAGCTTGGCTATCTTCTTGTCAGAATCTGGTTCTCTCCTTAATCTTAGTAATAGATCATGCATGGTACCATATGGCATTATTGAATCCAGCTTCTCAGAGTTATATGTCTTTAAGTCAGCTATATCCTTTTTCAATTCATCCACACTGAGATTTTGTCTTGAGTGTTGGATCTTCATTAAATGTAAGGATTCTAGGTGAGCTTGAAGAACAGCCTTGGTACCAGCATCTGAAGCTTCCTGAAGGGCCTACTGAATAGCTATTACTTGTTTTACCAAAGACACCTCAAATTGCCCTGGTGAAAATTCCTTTGCCCATGCCCATTTAGGTAAACTGAAAGCAAAACATGGGCTTCAGCTCCCCCTAAGTTCATGCTTTCATCCAAAAAACCAGAGTCATCATCATCAGAATTTACTCCAAATTCTTCAGATGGCTCTCCAGCTTGAGAAGGCATTCTGTTCACAGCAGCTTTATCTCTTTGAAGAGATTCTGTGGTGTGCACTAAATTCAAAGTCTGCTCTGCCTCCACATTTCCCTGAGCAGTCAACAGTTGATAGGCTGCAACAGGGTGAGTAAAAGTGTCAGCATCCAAGGAAATGTTATCAATTACAGCTTTATAATGTTGCTGAAATTGTCTTTCCTTGTCAGCATCATCCACAATCATTGACTCACTAGCAATGGCTGGTTCCATCCTTATTTCTCCAGTACCTGCCTTTCTCTCATATTCTCTCTTTTGTTGCATCAGGGTCTCACCCTGGCTCCCCACCCTCACACCCTCACATTCACCTACTAAGGTGGGACTCCTCTCACTCACTTTTGCCAATCCTGAATGAATGGATTGCTGAGATTCACTTTTTTCCTCTCCTTTTTCCTGGGAGCAACCCAGCCTCTCACTCAATGCACTCTCCTCTCTCAGTCCTAAGAGTGATTGTATTACCACCAAATCTTCTACACTTGAAATTATTGAAGTTTGAAGTTGTGCAGAGACACTCGACGGATAAGTGATATCCGTCGGGTGAGTGGTAAAGCTATTCGATGGATAACTGCTGTTAAGCTTATTCATCGGGATACAATCACTACTCGACGAATGAGCAACATCCATCGAGAGAGTAGAAATGAATGAGGTGGGAAGAGAAACTATTGTTGACTCTGTGTTGATTGAAGTTATTTGAGGCACAGATGTCATAATAGAATCAGAAAGAATTGGCAAGTGAGCCAACAAATCTTCTAAAAGATGATGCTCACTTGCACTAGATTTTGGCTTCCCCAACAGAGTTAAAGAAGGGGAATCAGGAATTGAAGTGTTTATCATGTCCACTTCCAGTGAGTTAGTTGGTGAGTATTGTGTTTCTGTGGCTTCTATTATAAGAGATTTTGGTTGTGACTCCACATTTATTGGAGCCACATCAATCTGAATTTGAGAAGGTGCAGGGACTGTGTCTTTAGCACCAGTTTGCACTAAGTATGTGCCCTGTGCATCCCCAGTTATTTTGGATTTCTTCTTTCTAGTATAAGTTTGGTGTGAGCTTGTGTCCCTAACCCTCTTGGCCTGTGCTCTTGGATGAGAGCTTTGTTCAATAGCCACATCCTTTTGGGAGGATGCAGCTAGAAGTGAGCTTTTGTCCTTTTTAAGCACTATAGTTTGTTGGGAAACTGCAGTATGGCTAGGCTGGGATTCACTCAACTCTCCAACCTTATCCTTGGGGTTTCTTTGATGTGCACCCCTTCCCTCACCTATCTTACCCTCCTTCACACTCCCCTCTTTGGCTTTGGTAGATTTTTGAACTGGTACCTTTTGAGAGATACCAGAGGGGTTTTCTTTGATTTGGATTTAGAAATTGCAGTTATTTTGGCAGCTTTGGTAGGCAACTGTTTGGTCATTGTCACAGTTGCCATAGTTATGCCTGAAGTCAAAGAAATAGAAGAGATTGGAATAGTTGAGGGTCTGGATGAACTTACCTCACTTACCTGAGGTGTCAGCATTATAGGAAAATAGAACATTGGCACATCCTTGTGATGGTTGGCTTTGTTCAAGTCTGCAATGATTCTTCTCTCTTGAACCCAACAAGCTAATTTGTTGTTTGGGTTCTCAAGTTCAATCTCTTGACAAAGATGGTTAACCAAAAGTATAAAAAATCTAGCATAGTAAATATTCTTTCCTCTTTTGGCTAAGTCACCTAGTTTAAAACCTAACTCATACACAACAAGGTCACTGAAATTGTAATATTTATCTGTAACTAGCATGTATAGCATGTTAAGCATGGAAATGTTCACAGAATCAAAATTACTGATTTTTCCAGAAAAGACTTTAGTTACTACATCACACAAGTAACTCCATTCCTTCCTAAGACCTAGTCTTCTAATTTCACTTAGTTTTATAGTAGGAAGTGCATAATGAATGGAATTGAGCATATTGACAATATCAGTGTTAGTGTGTGGTGCAGTTACATTATCATCAGGAATCTTGATACATGCTTTTATGACATCACTATTGATACAGAAATCATTACCTTTGATGGTTAGAGTGATGGTTTTGTCAGTAGAGTTATAGATTATTGTTGTCCACATCTCCTCAACAACTTCACAATAAATTGTGGGTGATTCCAGCATGGCAAAACTTAACTTACAGTTGTTCACGAAGTCCGTCATCTTATGATAGTCTTCAGATTGCTGAATCCCCTTATTGACCAAGGCAGTGAAGTTGTTCTTCTCATAGATGAACCCAGTATGTGACATGATCTTAACTACGGGTGCCATTGTTAGAGAAGAAAAGCTTGAAGAGAAAGAGGATTTTTGCTTGAGAGAGAATGAAGTAACACAGTTGAATTTGAGAATGATAAAAAAAAATGATTAGAATGAAATAAGCTTTTATACTTTACTCAAAATCAACTGATAAAAATAATAAAGAGAAGTAAATTACCCAATAGAAATTGTCTAAAATAGCCGTTTTAAAATAAACTGTAAAAATTCTACCCATTATCCGTCGTGTAATGCTTACAAACTGTAAGTATACTCGATGGATAATGTTCAGGGAATTAACGGTTAAGATTTAGATACTTCGACGGATGAGGATAAGTTGATATCTGTCGAGCTTTAAAATACTCCAGAAAAGTAATTAATTTTTATTTACAATTTGTATATCGACGGATGACTCAACTCGATGGATAATGGTCATCCGTCGAGATGCAAATTTTGACTTAGCCAAAATTTTCATCCAAGACTAAAAATCAGTTAAATTTCCGGCTACTTTTCAACTTGCAAAATAATTCAGATAAATTCAAGAGTAATTAAGCATACCTAACTCACTTACCAACCTAGAAAAGGTGGATTCATCCCGTGGTTTGGTAAAAATATCTGCAAGTTGCTTCTCACTTGGAACAAAATGTAACTCTACAGTACCATTCATTACATGTTCCCTTATGAAATGGTACTTGATGTCTATATGCTTTGTCCTTGAATGTTGCACTGGATTTTCAGTGATGGCAATTGCACTTGTGTTGTCACATAAAATAGGAATCCTTTCAACTTGCAAACCATAGTCTAGCAATTGATTTTTCATCCATAAAATCTGTGCACAGCAACTGCCAGCAGCAATATATTCAGCTTCAGTTGTAGAAGTAGAAACTGAATTTTGCTTTTTACTGAACCAGGACACAAGCTTGTCTCCTAAAAATTGACAGGTTCCTGTTGTGCTTTTTCTATCAATTCTGCAACCTGCATAATCTGCATCTGAATAACCAGTTAGATCGAAGCCAGAATCTCTAGGATACCAAATGCCAAGGTTTGGTGTTCCTTTGAGATATCTGAAGATTCTCTTAATAGCTATCAAATGAGACTCTCTAGGATCAGCCTGAAATCTAGCACACAAATATGTAGCAAATATTATATCTGGCCTACTAGCTGTTAAGTACAGAAGTGAGCCAACCATGCCTCTATAACTTGAAATATCCACAGACTTTTCAGTAGTGTTTAGTTCAAGCTTAGTTGCAGTGGCCATGGGAGTTTTTGCAGATGTGCAATCCATTAGATCAAACTTCTTTAAAAGATCAAAAATATATTTAGTTTGACTAATGAATATCCCATCACTAACTTGCTTAACTTGTAAACCAAGAAAGTAAGTTAGTTCTCCCATCATACTCATTTCATACTTGCTTTGCATCAGTTTGGCAAACTTTTTACAAAGTTTCTCATCTGTAGAGCCAAAAATAATATCATCTACATAAATTTGAACAAGTATGCTAGAGCCATTCACATTTCTGAAAAATAAAGTTTTATCTACGGTACCTCTTGTGAAGTGATTTTCCAAAAGGAACTTTGATAAAGTGTCATACCAAGCTCTAGGTGCTTGCTTCAGTCCATAAAGTGCTTTCAGTAGATAATAGACATACTCTGGGAAATTTGGATCTTCAAAGCCAGGAGGTTGACTTACATACACTTCTTCCTCCAAATCTCCATTCAGAAAGGCACTTTTGACATCCATTTGATAGACCTTGAAATTGGCATGGGCTGCATAGGTTAAGAAGATTCTGATGGCTTCAAGTCTTGCAACAGGAGCAAATGTTTCATCAAAATCTATTCCTTCTTGCTGACAATAGCCTTTAGCAACCAATCTTGCTTTGTTCCTTACTACTATGCCATTTTCATCCATCTTGTTTCTGAATACCCATTTGGTATCTATTGGATTCTTTTATGTAGGCTTGGATACCAGCTTCCATATTTTATTCCTTTCAAATTGGTTTAGCTCCTCCTGCATAGCTAAAATCCAATCAGGATCTAACAAGGCTTCTTCTACCTTCTTTGGTTCTTCCTTAGACATGAAGCTGCTGTATAGACATTCTTCTTGAGTTGCTCTCCTGGTTTGAACTCTGGAAGAAACATCACCAATAATCAGTTCAAAGGGGTGATCTTTTGTCCATTTTCTTGGTTGAGGTAGATTAGCCCTAGATGAAGAGACCTCAATGTTGTCTTGATGTGTGATTGAGTTTTGATTGCTAGAAACTCCCCCTGAGTTTGTGGATCTTTGATTTGAGATTGGGGTGCTTTCTATGGGTGATCTGCCTTGACTTCCTGCTCCTTTTGATAACCCGACGGATGGTGAATTTTGAGTACCGATGGATGAGGCAGGTTGTCTTCCGACGGATAATACAGATTGCCTTCCGACGGATGAAGCGTTATGTAACTCGACGGATGTTGAGTTTTGTGCTTCATTTGTAGTAGATTTATCTGCATTATCCTTAGACACTGTTTCTTGATCACTCTCATCATCACTTTCATCACTGACCATCTCAACATTGTCGAATTTGAGGCTCTCATGGTAATCTCCATCTATTAGTCATTCAATCTTTTTATCATCAAACACAACATGTATAGATTCAACAACAATGTTGGTTCTTAGATTGTAGACTTTATATGCTTTACCAACAGCATATCCAACAAAAATTCCTTCATCTGCTTTAGCATCAAACTTCCCATTTTGATCAGTTTGATTTCTCAAAATATAGCATTTACAGCCAAAGATATGAAGAAAGTTCAGAGTTGGCTTCTTGTTCTTGAACAATTGATAAGGTGTCATGCATCTTGCTTGATTAATCAGAGAGATGTTCTGAGTGTAGCATGCAGTGTTTACAGCTTCAGCCCAGAAGTATGTTGGTAGTTTTGATTCTTCAAGCATTGTCCTTGCAACTTCAATAAGAGATCTATTATTTCTTTCCACTACTCCATTCTGTTGTGGAGTCCTTGCTGCTGAAAACTCATGCAAGATTCCATTTTCCTCACAAAATGCTCTCATGACATAGTTCTTTAACTCAGTTCCATTATCACTCCTGATTCTTCTAACTTTGAAATCAGGATGATTGTTAACTTGCCTTATGTGATTGATGATGATTTCACTAGCCTCATCTTTGGACTTTAGGAAATATGTCCAAGAGAACTTTGAGAAATCATCTACAATTACTAGGCAAAATCTTTTTTTTGAGATTGACAATATATTGACTGGTCCAAACAAATCCATGTGAAGCAGTTGTAGAGGCTCTTCAATTGCTGAATCAAGTTTCTTCCTGAATGATGCTTTAATCTGCTTCCCTTTTTGGCAGGCATCACACAGTCCATCCTTTGTAAACTCCACCATAGGAATGCCTCTAACTAGCTCTTTCTTTACCAGCTCATTCATGGTCTTGAAGTTAAAATGGGATAGCTTCTTGTGCCATAGCCAACTTTCATCTTGACTTGCTTTACTAAGAAGACAAGTTACAGATTCTGCTTTAGTTGAGTTGAAGTCAGCTAGATACACATTTCCTCTTCTCACACCAGTGAGAACCACTTTATTGTTTTGATTATTAATCACAACACAGGTTTCTTTGTTGAAGGTTACTGAGTTGCCTTTATCACAAAGCTGGCTGATACTCAACAGATTGTGTTTGAGACCATCCACTAAGGCAACCTCTTCAATGATGACATTGTCCTTTGAAATTAAGCCATATCCCACAGTATAACCTTTGCTGTCATCTCCAAAAGTGATACTTGGGCCAGCTCTCTCTTCAAACTCTGTGAGCAGGGTAGAATCACCAGTCATGTGTCTTGAACAACCACTATCCAAGTACCAAAGATTCCTTCTGTTTCCCTGCACACATCAAAATCAAATCAAGTTGATTTTGGTACCCAAGTTTCCTTAGGTCCTGCCTTGTTAGCTTTCTTCTTCTGTTTCTTAGGTCTTAACTCATTTGACTTAGGAATTTCAGATTCTTCCTTAGTCATTTGGGTTGGGCCTTTGAAACCACTAGATGCAACAGAATTATCATGCATGTTATGGCTAACAGGAAATGGCATGCTTGGTGCAAACATGTTATTCCAGTAAGGCATGCTAAATGGCATTTGAGGCATATTGTATGCAGCATAATATGAATTAGGTGCAAATGGCATATTAGCAAACTGTGTATTCATGTTCTGTGTAGGCATAGCATTAACAGGCATGGGAGGCATGGCATTCATGTTAGAGAATTGAGGCTGAATAGACATGGGAGTAGGCATGGCAGATTTGCAATTAACAGACAAATGATTTACACTACCACATTTGATACAGATTTTTCTAGGATCATATTTGTCAGGTGTGTAGTTATTATGTTTGTTAATCCCTAATTTAACATTTCTATTGTTTTTCCTTTTAGTCTCTGTTTTTACCTCTATCTTCTCAAGTCTGTCACTTAACTGTTTGACAGTCATGTGACCAATATTAGCCTTCTTCCCTTTCTTGGCTTGACTTGACTCTCCTGAAACAAAGTTCTTGGAAACAGACCCATACTTTTCATTTAGCTTGGTTAATTTGGCTTTGCTAATGGGTTTGCTCACAGCCGACGGATGAGGATTTTTATCATTCAACGGATAACACTTTTTGTTATCCGACGGATAGTTCTCATCATCCGTCGAGTCTACATCTGTCAGCAATCCATCTACCAAAATAGGTTCTAGTTTCTCCTTATTCTTTTTCCAGGCTTCATCACAAAAAGACTCAATTCCTTGAACCTTGGTGATTTGAGCATGAACATCTCTGGATGTTTTCCATGCTTTAATCACCTCCTGTTCACGATCGAGCTGCTTCTTTAAAATTTCTTCCTTTTTCAAGGACTCAGTTAATTCCTCCTTGGCAATTATACACTCAATTTTTAGTTTCTCAAACTCAACAAACTGAGACTCAAGCACATTATTCCTCTCACTCAAAAACAAGTTGTTTTCTTTGATTTTAGTATTTTCTTTAGTGAGGGACTTAAGTGTAACACACAAATGATACAATTCTGTAGACATGTCATTTATTGCATCATTACACTCAGCTTTAGATAAATGTGCAAGGTTTATAGTGATTACCTGATTGCTTGAGGAACTTGTCTCTGTTTCATCAGACTTGGCCATAAGGGCTAGATTGACATAGCTGACATCCTCATCTTCATCCAAACCCTCAGCTGCCCAGTCATTCTCTTGTGTAATAAAAGCCCTTTCCTTCTGTTTGAGTAGATCAAAGTATTTTTTCTTATAATCCACAGACTCAAATATTTTCTTACTGGAATCTGACTTTCTACACTCATTTGCAAAATACCCTGCCAAGCCACATTTGAAACACTTGAATTTTGATTTATCCACCATGTTTCTATTTGGCTTGGCAGCTCCAAAGTTCTTCTTGAACTTGAGCTTGGCAAATCTTCTTGAAAGGAATGCTAGGTGCTCATCAATGTCCTCCATGTCATCTTGGCTCAATGAATCTTCACTTTCTGCAGCTAGCCCTTTACCCTTGCTTTCACAGGCCTTTGAAGTTGATTCCACAGCTTCCATCTTCACTTCCTTCTCCTTTTCTAGTTCAGCCACTAGTGCAATGGATCCTCCTTTCTTCTTTCCTCTCTCCATTCTTTCATCCTGCTCTATCTCAAGCTCATAGGTCTTCAGAATGCCATACAGTCTCTCCAAAGTAAACTCTTTATAATCTTGTGAGTTTCTCAATGAGACTGTCATTGGTTTCCATTCCTTTGGAAGAGATCTGATAAATTTCAGATTGGAGTCTTTAGTCTGATAGACTCTTCCATGCAATTTAAGAGCATTTAGTAGCTTTTGGAATCTACTAAAAATGTCAGTGAGTGACTCACTTTCTTCATTATGAAAATGCTCATATTGCTGAATCAGGAGCTGCATTTTATTTTCTCTTACTTGCTCAGTACCATCACAGATTATCTGTATTGTGTCCCAAACTTCTTTGGCAGTCTTGCAGTTGATGATGTTATCAAACTTGTCTGAATCAACACCATTGAACAGAATGTTCATGGCCTTTTTATCTTTCCTGACTTGTTCAATATCAGGATCAGACCATTCATGCCTTGGCTTTGGAACAGATGGTTCATTTCCTGTTGCAGCTCTCATAGGAACATGAGGGCCTCTTTCTATGCAATCCACATAGGCCTCATCTTGAGAAAGCATATGAAGATGCATCTTTACCTTCCAATGATGGTAATTATCTTTATCAAGAAAAGGAATCTTGACTCCAACATCTTTCTTGTTCATCTTGCTGAATTGTTTTGATCTTTAAACTCTTTGTAGATTAAGAGCTTGCTCTGATACCAATTGTTAGTCCCTTAACAATATAGCAAGAATTACAGAAGAGGGGTTGAATGGAATTCTTGAACCTTTTTCTTGAAATAAAAATGTTCAACTCGATTATGGATATATTTGTTTTGATTAGCACAATGCGGAATGTAAACTTGAATGAATCAAAATATAAGTAATTAAAAACAAGAGGCTTTAAAAACTTTCTGGTGGATTTAAACAATTCCACCAGAGATATATTTAATATATCGAGAGGACTCTGTGTGCAGAAATGCTCACAGCTGCTTACAAAATAGAATTGCAAAAAAAACACAGGAAATGCTAAAGATAGTGCTTACAAAGATTTCTCTGTTGTTGTTTCTTAGCTATCTCAGTTATTTTTCTATTTGTTACTCTCTTGGTTTATATATTACCAAGATTACAAAGTCAAAAGAACTGAACAAATATAAAATCTAACAGTCTTGATCTTTGCTGCTTTTCGTCCTCTATTACCCAGTTAATGGGCTTCCACAGTGTACTTGTATCCAACTCAACGGCTGTGTGTCATCTTTCCCTGTTCAACTGATGTTTGAATCTTGATATGATCATTAGTCGACTTTCAGATCATCCGTCGATGACTTAATTGATCATCTATCGACTGCTATGTTAACATCCGTTGATAGTCATTTGATCATCCGTCGAAGCTTTGTTAAGCATCCATTGGTAGCTATTTTGGCACTTGACTTCATTTCACTTATACAGAATTACAAGACATTGCTTATGTACAGTTAATCAACCTATTCTGCATATCTAGTTAAAGTCAACATGACTTATATGCTACTTCAGATTCTATACAAAGGTGCATACAACACTATGCTACAAACTTATTATTACATAAGCTACTCACTCGATGGATAATAAGTTAATCATCCGTCGGGACTATAATGAGTTATCCGTCGGGACTATAATTCTTATCCGTTGAGTGCTACATTATTTCACTAAGTAAAATCTACTTAGATGTTTTGTTTAGGTAATCATCAAGTACACAATATATTCACAACAATCTCCCAATCTCGCAATACCTAAATGACATAATCCTCCATAAATAGCCATAACAATTGGCGATGGAACAGCATGGTAACGAAAGGAGCTGACATCTATATCTTTCTTCCTTAATCCAAAAGACATAGCAACTTTTTTGATAAACCATTCAGAGGCATCACGAGGAGTGTAGCATTCGTCGTATTGAGGTTGCCTGGCAAACGTAAACATCGGGGGAAGTGAGAATCGGTTCCTCAAAAGAGGATGCACAAGATTGATTTGCAAGCTCGCAGGGGTTGGCTCAGTTGGTTAGGAAAACTATCATCTTGGTCACATGTTCACGGGAGGAGAATTTATGATTATGCCTCCTGAATCGGAGCCTGTCATTTACTTGATTCACGTAAAAAAAAGTATTAGCAACCATCCTTTACTAGTCGAGAATAGTTTCCCAGCAGCTTCCGGTAACTCAATGTCATATGTTTTCATCAATGAAAGACTGTATATACCGTGACTAGCACCAATCGAATCGTTTAAAAAATCATAATTAGAACCTGGTGCAACCTCTTCAGCAAGAAGAGACGTCGAAATTCTTGTAGGTAGTCAAGGCTTCTCGGTGGCTGCTACTGCTAAATTCCACGACTTACAAACCGTGGAAAATCTAAAATATTCATCTAGAAAATGCGATCGTTGCAGTATATCGATAAGAAGATCCTTAGGCAGAAGATTACTCCAACTATCGTGCTGCGTTGTCATCGCTAAAAACTCAAGGATGAGAACTGCCAATCAAGATAAAGAACTTGCAATTGTAATCACTAAATACGGTAGATCAGAGATGTTTCAACCTAAGAATGATCTTTTTTGATAAGAACATAAACAAGCAATATTTTTATTTGTAATCACAAAAAAATTATTGTAAAAAGTATAAATTTTGAAGAGAGCAAGAAGTATTACCGGGGAAAACAGGTGACTGTTTTTGGAATGATGTTTTTTTGTCTTCGACATGAAAAGACGATGTCCTAACAACTGGACGAAAGGGACCAAAAAGCCATTCTCTCAGCTCCGAGAATAGAAGTGGTTCGTTTTATTTCTATACGCAATTAAAGATTTCGTTTGTGTTCATGTTGGCGATTTCTGATGTGAATTCGGCGGGTCGTCCCCCCTTCCTACGGGTCCCCCACCGACCCAGTGACACACCAACCACGCCCCCTCTCTTTCTCCGATCATAAAGCCCGCGGATCCTTTTTCCATCCCCTAAATAATTAAGGCCCGCTCTTTCTAATAAAAATGGTTCAACCCACATGCATCATTTGATGAAAGCACTCCAGCCGCCTCCTCGAAGTGGTTTGTCAACCACGCTTTCCCTACCTCAAAATAATGCTCCTCACTAAGTGCTCTTCCTTGGGTTGGGGCAACACAGCAACGAGTAGTTCGCTCCAGGAGCCCACCCCCTCTAGAGAAGGATGTCGGCCGAGATGGAGCCGGGATCCAGCCTATACTTTCCTGGGCTTGCCTTGCCTCAACATCTAAATAAAGAAAGGGTGGACGTCGAAAAGGAACCGGCCCAGTCTCTTCAAGAAAGCTTTGCTTGGTAGGCGCTGCCTACTAACTCAGACAATGCTCTGAACACGAAAGTGTGCAGTTTCACGCCCCTCTTCCCATGTTGAGTCACCGGCAGCGCCTCGGAAAGCACGGACGAGCCACATGCAGGGAAACTTGCACGTGTGGTTCTGGCCGGGGGCCCGGTATACTGTACTAATATGTGTAGGTCCCCGTAATTCGAGTGAGATTGTCATGGCGTAAAAGCAGATATGTTCTGGTATTCCATTGTTCCCTGTATTGGTTATGTTCTTTATTTCTCGTCTAGCAGAAACGAATCGAGCTCCGTTTGATCTCCCAGAAGCGGAAGCTGAATCAGTTGCAGGCTATAATGTAGAAATGCGCGGGATGCGATCCTTAAAATAGTTCACTGTTGGCGGATATACAAATTCCATGTTACAAGACAAATTGTCAAAAGTCTAATATGTATTGAAGTTGACGGTGCAATTATATATCAAGTCGAATTATATTAACGATTGTATTACCATTTTTTTAAAGTTCTAACAATAATTTATTACCCGATTATTATCGTCTCGTCAATTAATCTCGATTTATATATACAAGTACCATGTTACTATGGGTAAACTGTCAAAGTAAATTGAATTTGACTGTGCAATTATATATCAAATCGAGTTCTATTATATTAGGGGTGTTCGCGGTGCAGTACGGTTTGGACTAAAACCGCAAACTAAATCACGGGTGCAGTTTGTTTAAATTCTCGAACCACAACCGCACCGCGTTAATTTTAAACCGCACCACGAAAATGCAGTGCGGTGCAGTTTAAGCGGTTTGAGCGGTTTTAGAAGATAATAAATTTTAGTGCAGGTAATTTATAAATTTCAATACATCAATAAATGAATTAAAATCAAGTTTCAAATTGATAATATTAGTCCAAATACAATTTTAGTAAGTCTGAGCCATAAAGTGCAATTTTTTTGGTCATACATCAGATATAATTTTAAATTATTTTAGTTATTGACAAACAAACAAACAATAAATGATAACATCCAACCTTTCACTGTAAACTGCAACATTGATGCATAAATGCATGATCACGAGCTGCAAACAATTTTGGCTAACCAAAAACTTAACCTTATTCTAATATTATAAAGCAAAAGTTATATATATATATATATATTTATTTTATAATAATATGCGGTGCGGTTTGAACCACGAGAGAAAAGTCTCAAACTGCAAACTGCACCGCACCGCGCGGTTTGACAAAAATGCAAACCACGACCGTACCACGAAAACTTTAAACCATGCGGAGCGGTGCGGTGCAGAGAGGGCGGTTTGTGCGGTTTAATGAACACCCTTATATTAAATAATAGTAATTATATTACCATCCTTTTTCATAATTCTAAAAATTATCGATTATCCGATTAATGTCACCTCATCGATTAATCTTGATTACCGATTTTTACAACATTATATCGTAATACAAATTTCGGGGCCGGCCTTGAATGCACACAATAGTAGTTATTACATGAGCTATCTAGGACAATTTTTTTTTATTTAAGAAAACGACACCAGAGAATAAACGGAGCAAGTCAGAACAATTAAGGGATACAATTAAGGGATTTTCCTTGAAAATGAGGCTCAATGGGCGAGTCTCCGTGTCAAAGATTTCCATTTGTCGTTTTTTGCCTGTTTGGAAAATCAGATTTCATTTGAAATTTTTAATTTTATTAAATAAAATTTAGATTTGGATTTAATTTGAAATTTAAAATATTTAAATATTAATATAAATAGAAGAATTTGAAATAATAACCTAATTACCCATTTAAAATGAAATGTAATTTTTCAAACGCCTTATAAAATATATATGAAGTTTGGTCTTATGATTTGTGACGCCGGTACAGACAATGATACAGCAACGAATATTGATTGCATCATCCGATAAGAAGATCCTGAGGCAGAAGATTATTAGAATAATGATAGAACATTGTCGACATCAAGTTCCAAATTACTCAATTTTAATTACTTAAAATTCAAGCTGCCAATCAATAAATAAAATTCTTTTCAATTATAAGAACTAAAACAAGTAGCAATCTTTGTTGATCAAGAAGACAAGAACATAAAGGATCAATCTTTTTAACAAGTAGCGATCTTTTCAAAACTAAAACAAGTACCAATGCAATCTTTGTTAGTCAAGAACATAAACGAGCAATCTTTGGGTCAATTTTCAATCTCTAAGAGCAAGTTTAATGCAACGTTGTTCTTGATGCTATTGTTAGAGCAAGTCCAATACAATGTTATAAGTGGTGCCATTTTTATAATTTAAAATTAAATGTCAAAAATTTAATTCCAAAGGAGTACTATACCTACATGCAAATATGCATATATGCATTCTTGGTTCTAAATTTGAAACCAAAAATGCATTTATGTATCTAACCATATTATCAAACTACTACAAATAAGATAAATATCGTTGTGTTTTAAATGAAACTTAGGGAAATGTGACAAAATTTAGGTAAATTAGGAAATATTTAATTTCAAAATATATTTAACATTGGAGTTGAAGTTTTATTTTAGCATCAAAAGATAATTTTCGATGCCAAATTATAACAATAGTTATAGCTATTTTGCATCTTAATTGAACTTACTCTTATATTATAGTATCAAATGTAAAAAAACTAACTCCAGAGTTGGTGCCCCACTTAATGTAAATATGCATATATACATTTTTGTTCTATATTTAAAACCAACTCATCAACTATTACTAGATCTGGAAAAAGAGTTAAACAGGTATTTAACATAGATCTGGGGAAAAAGTTAAACAGGTATTTAAAAGTACATCACAAATAACCAAAACTATATTAAATTAGGTAAAAGTGAACTTATATAAATTTGAAATTAGTTATGTTATGAAACTAGTATGAGAGAGCAATTTTTATTTTAACACCGAAAAAATAATTTTTGAATAGTTATAACTATTTTATGTTTTGCGCGCTCTAATATTTGTTAATATATCAAGAACATAATAAAATTGAATTAAAAATGATTAATTAATTAAGATTAAGGCTCCATTTAGAAGTGTTGTTAAAAACTGCTGTGCTGTGAGAAAAAGTGTTGATGGAAAAAGTGCTGTCAGCAAAATTAGATGACTGTTTGGTATTTTTATTATTTATGAATATTTTAAGATAATATATAAAAATAATATTTGTGAGAAGTTTTGACAGTAAAACTGATAGGTATTTCTTGCAAAAGCTGAAAACAGCTTTTTCCAAAAGCATGGAGATATGTTTTTGTTAACAACAGCTTTTATACCAAAAGCGCTTTTCCAGACAGCCGCTGATAGGGATAAATAAATCCTGATTGTGTAATTAAATATTACAGTAATTATACATGAATTGGGCTGCTAGGCCCAATAAGAAGATTTATGACATTCAGACCAAAAAGGTTAACACATTGATCAGGCCTGATGGACCAGATCAGGCCTGATGGAACACAGAAGGCCCAAGAACCCTGAATATTAATTAATTTCATAATTAATTAATAAGGGAAAAATCAGTTATTAAAAAGAGTCCCAATGAGGACATAAATCCTTGCAGATTATCCTCTCACTACAAGAAAAATGTTCATAGACATCGGTTTTTGGCCGATGTCTATGCTGTTTGACAACCGATGTTGATGTCGGTGATGTCTATTCTAGACATCGGCCAAAACCCGATGTCTTTACTTGCTTAGACATCGTTTCTGGCAAACTAGCTGATGTCCATGCATTGTTTTTTTATAAAAAATGTTAAAAATAAGTAATTTAATAAATAAATTACAACAATTACAACATATTAAACATATAATGAGCTATGTTTTTTGCCACATAGACATCAAATTTTTTCATTTAGGTGATGTAAAATCAGATATTAAATATTGATTTTTTACGTAAAGAGTGATGTCTATCCTGGCTCATATACATCAGTTTTATCCCAAACAAAGTGATGTCTATGTTCAATTTAGACTTGAAAATGTCAGTCTTTGACATCGGTTTTTTAGCAAAAAGCGACGTACATTAAATTTTTTACATCAGTTTTTCTTTATTAAAATTGATGTACAATTGCTTTTGAGACATCAGTATTTATTCATTAAAGTGATGTACAATTTTTTTTTTTATCAGTATTTATTCATTAGAAGTGATATATTAACAAGTTTATAGACAAAATGTGTAAATTTTTGACATTTGTTATAAATAAAAGATTGTTACAAACCAAAATGAAAGACTAACTACATGTATAGATATAAATCAGGTACTAGTAACACTAAATTGGGTTTTTACACTTATGTATCTATCATATTTATCTCCTGAAGAGAAAAGCATGCATGGAAAATTACTTCTCTGCGGCAATGTATACATAAAGCTCTTTTGCATCTTCAAGATCAATCAAAGTAGACTGGATTTGAAACTTGAAGGCATCACTCTTTGAAACTGATCATGTAGAAGTTATTTGAAGCCCAGTAGTGAATAACACCAATAGCCAGAACATTAAGAAGAAGAACCAAAAGAAAAGCTGCCCCAATCTGTTGCAATATCATATGAAGATTAGGTTAAAACGATTAGGTTAAAAAGGTCTGTTATAACATACCTGCTGCTTTCTCCTATTTATCTCTTCTTGTTTACAAATTCAAGAAACATGATATGAATTAATGAAAAGAGAACTAAAAATAAAAAAATATATATAGATTAGATTTAGAGAAACAAATTTGTAGCATGTTTCTTGCATACGATATCCTGTTGCAGACGTATGTTCTCTTCTATTAACACGTGCACTCAGGCTTCAAGATCATGATCATACGCCTAGCCAACCAGAAGTTATTTAAACAAAATTTAGAAACAGACTTGGTCTAGACCTTTTTTAGCCCATGTTTAAGTCTAAAATATTTAAATAGGCATACATCATTTTTGTGGATATTTCTTCTTATATAGAACTAAAACTAAATTATTATTTTTTACAACCACTTCACAAAGCATTATGCATCATTTGACATCTTCGATATTATTCCCTACAATAAATTGATCTCACTGAAAACAGATCGTACCTATCTCCTAGCCCTTGTCCTGGCGGCAGATTCTCTGTTTTTGATCATACGACACTGCTTTCTGTATATCACCTTCTCTGTTGGACCACTAGATCTGTCCGCTGCATTAACATACATAAGATTATTCACACTGTCAGATTGGTTTGCCCCAACACTGTCGAAGGAAACTGGACTTGCAGGTGACCCTTGCCTAAATCTACCTTCACCAGTATTGTTCAGCATCGTCTCACCGTACCTAACTTCTCGTGGTTGGTATCCACCAGGCATTTTTCCAACCCCTCCTGAAGCAACAACAGGCCTAACCATACAACCAGGTGTTTCAGATCCAAGTGCTCTCTTATTGTTATTCTGGTATGTAACACAGGGCTGCTGTAAAGGAGGTGAATATCAGCATTGAAGTATTTTTGAAATGTTAAAAAAGAATTATGGCAATTAAAGAGTAAAATATGTTCCAAATGTTGAGCAGGGATGTTATCAAGACAATGACCAAGACAATGTCTAAGATTGCTGGTGTCTGAACTCAACATGATGTATCAGATTATGCCATCAGCATTGTGCTCATTCAGGAGATTAATGGAATATAACCAGCTACTACGTATCGAGACAGGGTACGCGATTGCTTCCTTTCAAAATCAAAGTCAAACTGCAAATTACTTCAAGGAATGTCTCCAATCTGTGGGGATAACTGAGGCTACAATGCAGTTAATTATATGTAAGACTTATCAAAGCCATTAAGTACATAGATAAAATAGACATATTAGTAAGAAAAATGCATCTATAATTTTGCACAATAATCTCAAACTTGTACAAATGAACGCGACAGGACAGCTCCATATATCTATTTGCGAATCAGACTTAAATCGCATACGAAATATAGCAAAGAAAACCAAAGTTCTAATGATCAGTTCAGTAATCATTGGAGCATTAAGTAACTCATCCTAAAACTTGTCTACGCCATTACTAACATATTAACATAACAAAACAGTTGAACAACATACAATCCCGATTACTCTATCCATAAGCACATCCAAAAATACATTAATCCGGATTGTGCTCTCTGCTATTTTTCAAGCAGCCTGTAATAAATAGCACTAACAATTTTCAGCCATAATTAAAAATTTTCAAATTAAAGTTAAAAGTATATGAACAAATGTTAAACCGATAAACAGGAGTCTTCACATATAAACGAGGTTACTAATACTTTGACTTTCCCATAAATGATGCAACCACAGGAGCTAAACGTGACAAGCCTATCACCATACACAAATGCATATATGTTTTAGGAGCAATGTTCTGCATCTTATAATATGTATAATACATTCTGTGCAAAGTGTACAGCTGATTCAACCACCGGTTGCACAACATTAAAATTAATTCCTTTTTTTGTAGTCTTCAATTTATCTACTGAGTAGGGAGACGAACTAGAAATGCAGTGGTTGAACTAATCAGCAACATCCACACAAGTCACACAACCTAAGTGGTAAGTTACATAAACTCCAGACCATAACTAAAAACTACTTCAACTACAGACTAAGAAGCTGAAACGCAACATTAACCAAACACTAACAAAATTTATTAATCTCGAAAGTAACTCAAGTACCTTGACAAAATTATTCGACTGGACAGCTTTCCTCTGATCTACACCCTTAAAAACAAACTAATTCATAAATTCATAAAAACAAACAAATTCATAAATTCAAAATTATTGAATAACTATCATGTCTCATGAACACTGCATAGTAGCTACCACCTAATATAGACGCAAATGAGATCATATAAGAAATCATAAAATTATGATCTGGTAAGTTTAAACTTTAAAGTTTGTTATTCTTAGTAATACTTTCAACTTCTTTCACGCTACTAAGATTAAATTCGCTACCCTTCTGACCATTTTAAACTATAAACGTAACTAAGATTCTATATAGGTAATTCTATACACATGAAGTATCTATACTAAGAAAAATTAAACAAAAATGTCTTAAATGAAATGAAATATAAGTACGTATATATTTAAAAATTACCTACACAAACGACAAACATCAAAAGACTGATTCTCGGTCGAACAAATCCTCCTTCAAGTCAAACAAATCCCCAACTAAAAGTAAGAAAAACCAAATTTAAAAAAAATTAGGGTTTTGAGTTTAAAAATCCCCAATTTACAACTTAATCTAACTAATTAATCGAGTTTACATATGAAGTGTTCTACCTTACTCATTTATAAATTCAAGTTTTGTAGTTTCAAATCAGGTGAATGAGATCCCAGCTCCGTATAAAATGAATAGAGTTGAGCCTCGAATTAAGCTTCAAGTCGAACAAATCGGGTGTAAGACTGAGTGAGCGAGGGTGAGAAAGTATCGAGAGAGGAGTGAGTCATGTGTGTGTTTGATTTTAGTTGTGTGCATAGCGGAGGTGAGAGGGGAGAAATTAGGGTTCTTGAAGAGAGTCAAGAGAGAGAATATAGTTGTCAAGAAGAGAGTTGTGAGAATATAGTCTATCTGAAGATTGATTTGGGGGGAACAAAAATTTGGTTCAGGGGGGAGAATTTTGGGATTGGGGGGGAATGTAGAACTAAAACTGAATGAAAATTTGACTAAGGGGGGAAAGAAAAGGGGGGGCGCGAAATTATTTTTTTTTGGTGAATTTTAGACATTGGTTTAATTATAACCGATGTCTACAAAGAACAAAGACATCACAAAAACACGGGGTGATGTCAATACTTTTTTTAACATCAGTGGCAAAGTTAACCGATGTCTAATGTGTGATGTCTATTGATATTATTCTTGTAGTGTCTAAGGGACCTAGAAGGATAAGGAATCAGTTTCCTACTATTTAGGACTCCAAAGTCCATTCTAATTCAGAAACTTGATCACCAAGTCTCCTATACCCCACAAATCAGAACTATGTTTTTTGGCTTGATTCTCTAATTCACAGAGATACGTAGGCATCTCGTAAGGGCAGAATTAAGCTACGAAACACGAGAGCAGCCATTAAAGGCCTTGAGCTCCCGAACCTTAGCAATAAATACAGCGAATAGTGACCTTAGTTTTTTATCCATCACATTTGGCGTCGTCTGTGAGAAAGCACAACAACAACCATGGCGAAAACACGGAGAACAGTTAGAGCCCTTGAAGGAGGAACATCAACGGGGACAACCCAAGTGATTTCATCAACTGTGGAGGTACCTCCTCATTCAACCTATGTGACCACGCAAGGAGAAGCCCAAATAGGGGCAACTGAACCTCAACTACAAGGGACGATTCCCTCGGCTACTCAAGGTACGAATCCCCAAGTTCAACAACTATATGCACCTATGAATTCTCGACCCATCGGGTACTAATATTCAACTGTTGTGACTACTAACCCCCTTATGGGATGCCCCTTTACCCCGAGGTTGGAGGAAGTGGACACGCTGGACGGAGTGAAGCACGAGGGCGATCTCCCCCTACATACGAGATTTGGCTCCTATCCCTGAGGATCAGGAATTTTCTGGTCCTTACACTGAGAGAGATTCTGAATCTTCGGATGATGAAGTAGCCCCAAGAAGGAGGCGTGTTGGCAAAGAGCGGATGGTTGATGGTAGCCAACGTCCTAAGAGCACCCAAGGGACGAATCCCCAAGAAGTGCACGAAAGGATCAGGGCTCACGAGGCTGAGATAAAGGCTGAGGCGCGACTTGGAGGCGCACCAGTCCACCAGACCCCCATTACCTCCTAGGGGAGAAATCCTCTTCCTGTCATAGACCTGGATGGTCTAGTACAGAGAAGGGCTGTTGTCCCAAGGGCTGATCGAAGCAATCTTCTTCCTCTTGGAGATCCTGATGATCCTACTCCGCCCTTCACTGAAGAAATAATGAATTCCCATATCTCAAGGAAGTTCAAGATGCCAACTATCAAAGCTTATGATGGCACGGGAGATCCCTCTAATCATGTTAGGACATTCTCTAATGCACTGTTGTTGGAACCCATGAATGATGCTATTAAGTATCGGGTCTTTCCTCAAACCCTATCGGATATGGCTCAAATGTGGTATAGTTGTTTTCCCCCAAACTCTATTGGGTCATTCAGAGAATTAAGTCAGGCTTTCATTAAACAGTTTATTAGTGGGAGAGTGCATGAGAAAAGTTCAGCATCCCTCATGAGCATTGTACAGGGAGCAAAGGAATCCTTGAGAGAATATCTGAATCGTTTCACAAAGGAGGCTTTGAAAGTCCCGGACCTTGATGACAAGGTAGCCATGATAGCACTGCAGCAGGGAACTAGAGATGAATTCTTCAAGATGTCTTTGGCAAAATGCCCCCCTGAAAGCATGTTGCAGCTCCAAGATAGAGCCGGGAAGTACATCAAGGTGGAAGAGAGCATGAGAAAGACCGTAGTGAGTAATGAGCCCAGTGGAGGCAAGAAGCGGAAAACTGACCTGGAATATATCGCTAAGGACAAGTATCCTAGAACCGAGCCAAACCCTGATTCAACCCCCAAGAAGGGAGGACCTGGGCAAAAGTTCACTGAATACGCTAAGCTGAATGCTCCTAGAAGCCTAATTTTGATGGAAATCGAGAAAGATCGAGATATTCATTGGCTAAGCCCTTGAAGGTTGATCCTGCCAAGCTAGATAAGAGCAAGTATTGCAGATTTCACAAAGATGTCGGTCATGACACCGATGAGTGTAGACAACTGAAAGATGAAATTGAGTTCCTCATTCAAAAAGGAAGATTGAATAAATAACTGGTGATAGAGGGGATAGGAATAACAATGGAATAAAGAACTTTGAAGATCGTAGGAGGGACCAAGACGATCAGGGGCGGAATTCCCAGCCTAGGGGACCGGTGATAAATACAATCTTCGGAGGACCACGACCCAGAGGGCCTGTGATAAACACACTCTTTAGAGGACCAACCGCAGCTGGGTTATCCAAGAACTCCAGGAAAGCGTATGCCCGAGAAGTTATGCATATTGTTGGGGAAGCCCCGAAGAGTGCCAGGACAGGAGTAATAATGTCTTTTGATGATTCTGATCTGAAGGGTGTGAAATTTCCCCATGACGACCCGTTGGTTATAACCCCGATAATAGGGAACAACCTAGTGAGAAGGGTCTTTGTGGATAATGGTGCTTCAGTGGATATCTTGCTCCATGATATCTTTTTGAGGATGGGATATAATGACTCCCAATTGACCCCAACCGACATGACAATATATGGGTTTGCGGGAGTAAATTACCCCGTAGAAGGGATAATCAAGTTGCCAACAACCATAGGGCAGGAACCAAGGCAAGCAACTCAGATGTTGGACTTTGTGGTGGTGAAGGCTAGTTCGACATACAACGCTATCATGGGAAGAACAGGGATACACGCCTTCAAGGCAGTTCCTTCTTTCTACCATTCGGTTATAAAGTTTCCAACCCGCGATGGGATCGGAGAAGAGAGAGGAGACCAAAAAATGGCTAGAAGCTGTTATGTGGCCTCTTTGAGGGCAGATGGAGTTGGGGGCGGGTTCTTCCTATTGAAGATCTGGATATCCGAGAAAATGATGAGAAAAGAGGAAAGCCAGCAGAAGACTTAGTTTCAATTCCTTTAGCCCCTGAAGATCCTGAGAAGGTAACTTTTATTGGAGCAACGCTCGAGGAGCCCCTTAGAGGGAAGTTGGTGAAATTTTTGCAAGAAAATAGTGACGTTTTTACATGGTCAGCAGCTGATATGCCAGGAATAGACCCGGAACTGATTACTCACAAGCTGAATGTGGACCCAAATCGGAAGACAGTGAAATAAAAGAAAAGAAGTTTTGCTCCAGAAAGGCAAGAAGCTATAAAACAGGAAGTGGAGAAGCTCTTAGAAGCTGGTTTCATTGAGGAGATTCAATTTCTAGAGTGGTTAGCAAACCCTGTAATGGTGAAGAAGGCCAATGGAAAATGGAGTATGTGTGTGGACTTCACTGATCTCAATGATGCATGTCCTAAGGACTGTTTCCCGTTACCAAGGATCGATACTTTGATAGATGCCACTGCTGGGCACGAAATGCTGAGCTTCATGGATGGATTTAGTGGATACAATCAGATTAAGATGCACAAGGATGACATTTCAAAGGTATCATTCATCACTGACTTTGGTGTTTATTGTTATCTTGTTATGGCATTTGGTCTGAAGAATGCAGGAGCCACATATCAAAGGTTGGTAAATAAAATTTTTAAAGATCTTATTGGCAAAACGATGGAAGTCTATGTTGATGACATGTTAGTCAAGAGTCTAGTAAAGACTGATCATATAACCCATTTGAGGGAAGCTTTTGAGGTCCTGAGGTACCACAAGATGATGTTAAATCCTACAAAGTGTGCTTTCGGAGTAGGATCTGGAAAAATTTTGGGATCGATGGTCTCTAAGAGAGGGATCGAGGCCAACCCTGATAAAATAAAGGCAATCCTGGACATGGAACCACCAAAATCTGTCAAGGATATTCAGAAGCTCACAGGAAGGGTTGATGCGCTGGGACGATTCATCTCCAAGTCAGGAGACAAGTGCTTATCATTCTTCAAGTCACTAAAAAACATTAAGGACTTTGTATGGAGTGAGGAAAACCAGAAGGCTTTCGAGGAGTTAAAGAAATATATGGCCCAGGCCCCGTTGTTGGCCAAGCCAGCTTTGAATGAAGTTTTATTCTTGTACTTAGATGTTTCAGAGAGTGCCTTGAGCGTTGTATTGGTTAATGAGGAACTGAAAATCCAGAAACCCGTATATTATGTCAGCAAAATTCTGCATGGTGCTGAGTTGAATTATTCAACTATTGAGAAATTTGCTCTAGCCTTGGTAATGGCTTCAAGAAAATTACGTCCTTACTTTCAGGCTCATCAAATTGAGGTACTAATAAATCAGCCCCTGAGAAATATCATTCATAGTCCTAAAGCTAGTGGGAGGTTGATCAAATGGGCAATAGAGCTGGGAGAGTTCGACATCAAGTATAAGCCACGACGGCAATAAAAGCCCAGGCATTAGCTGACTTCGTGGTGGAATGTACCATACCCAACCAAGAAGTCGGGGGGCAGGAAGATAACATACCTCAAGACAAGGAAGATAAGGGGGATAAAGAGAAGGTTAATAAGGAAAAAGAATACTGGGTTCTCTATTTTGATGGAGCATCAAAAATGAATTCAAGTGGAGCAGGTTTGGTTTTACAAAGCCCTGATGGGTTCTTAATTGAGTATGCCATGAAGTTAGACTTCCCAACCACAAACAATGAGGCAAAATATGAAGCTCTGATAGCTGGTCTTGGCTTAGCAGGGACACTTAGAGTCAAGAACTTAAAAGTCTGTGGAGACTCGAAGTTGGTCATATCCTAGGTGAAGGGAGAGTTTGGGGCAAGGGATGATACGATGGCTAAGTATGTCCGCCTAGTAAGGGCCGTGATGACCCAATTTGATGAATGCCATGTTGAGCACATTCCAAGGGAGGAAAATGCTAAGGCAGATGCATTATCAAAGTTTGCTTCATCTGAGATGGAAGAAAGTTCTGGAAGTGGCTCCTATAGGCCTGGGGACATCATGGATTGATCCCATTAAGGCTCACATTCAAACCGGTTGGTTACCAAATGATGCTACTGAAGCACGAAAATTGGTTGTTCGAGCACTAAGATACTCTTTGAGAGATGGAATTCTGTATAAAAGATCTTTCGTGGTTCCCTACTTAAGATGTCTCAGGCCCGATGAGGCTCGCTTGGCTCTTGAAGAAGTACATGAAGGCATATGTGGGCAACACTTGGGGGGAAGGGCCTTAGCTCATAAGATAACCCGTTTAGGCTTCTACTGGCCAGAAATGATGACTGATGCCAAAGAATATGTGAAGAAGTGTGACCGCTGTCAGAAGCATGCACAAGTCGTTAGACAACCCCCCGAGATGCTGACCTCCATTAACTCGCCCATCCCCTTTGCTATGTGGGGAATGGATATATTGGGGCCTTTTCCCATGGCCACGGCACAAAGGAAGTTTCTGATTGTAGCCATTGATTATTTCACCAAGTGGATTGAAGCCAAACCCTTGGCCCAGATCACAACTAAGCAGGTTGCACAATTCCTGTGGGAAAGTATTATGTGCCGGTATGGAATTCCCTGCATCCTAGTCATTGACAATGGAACACAGTTCAATAACGAGGAATTCAAGAGATATTGTGAGGAAAATGAAATTGAGTAACGATTCACATTTGTGGCTCAACCACAAGCCAATGGGCAAGCGGAAGTGGCAAATAGAATAATCATGGATGGACTAAAGAAGAGGATCGAAAAGTCAAGGAATAATTAGGTGGATGAAATACTCCCCATACTATGGGCATATAGGACTACCTGTAGAGTCACAACTGGAGCAACTCCCTTCATGTTAGCATATCGCGCAGAAGCAGTTGTTCCTGTAGAGATATCACATTCCTCCCCCAGGATTCAAGCTTTCAATGTTGAGGAAAATGAAGAAGGGCAAAGGTTAGCCCTGGATCTAATTGATGAAGTACGAGATGAGGCACATGCGAAGATAGTGGAATATCAGAAAAAAGCTTCATTCTACTACAACCTAAGGGATAAAGAAAGGTTCTTCAAACAAGGTGACTTAGTCTTGAGGAAAGTGGAAGCTTCTGGTGTAGGACAAAAAGGGAAACTTGCCCCAAATTGGGAAGGGCCATACAAACTCAAGAGCGTTCAGGGTAGAGGAACCTACAAGCTGGAGACTATGGATGGTTTTGAAGTACTGAGAACTTGGCATGCGCAAAACCTGAAGGTTTTTTATGTGTAAAATAGTTGAAGCACGATTCTCACTTGTCAGAATGACAAGTAGGTTTAAAAGCACCTTGAAGCTTTGCTTGCTTAGGATTTTTCTATATAGAAGCTATGTTTAGATTTTATCAGGGTTGAACCCATTTCATGTAAGGTATCAAGAATACCAAGTTATAATATAAAGCCTTCGACTTAATCTTAGCCTATTAGATTGATGCATTGTGAAAGATAAAACCGAGTTATAAACTTGAGTTTGAAAAATTGAAAGAAAATACGACGATACTTGGGCAAAATACGACTGAAAATAATAAAAGTCAATTACAAAGTTCAATATTGTCTAAGAAAGAAGAAATACATAAAAACTTAGGCCTTGGAAGGCTTGGATTCTTCGGAACCACTATCTGAAGTCTCCTCGGATGTCTCTTCAGTCGGTCCCTCGGAAGTCCCCTCGGAAGTCTCCGTAGAGGTTCCCTCGGAACTATCTTCGGACGCTTTGGATGTTGTAGGAGATGCTGGTTTAGGAGACACTATCTTTGGAGGCTCTTCTACACTGGCCTTCTTTATAACGGGCTCAGGCACCTCCTCAGAAGAAGATTCCTCCTCTTCAGAGCTGGACTCGAGCTCATTCCTCTGTTGGCCTTGGCCTTGACTCCCCGATGGGCCGTCCTTGATCAAATCAGTGAGCTTATCTGTAACGCCCCCAAGTGCTGGAACTCGCACAGGGCAAGGGAAGGAGGACTGTTCAAGGACTTCTGGAAACTCATCCTGAATGGCCTCCACAGCGGCGTCCCAGCCTTCCTTATAGCTGACTGGATGAAGGAGGGCATCATGCTCCACCATTAAATCCTTGAACTCCTGAGTGTCCATCCAGCCGTCAAAGGCTTTATCCTTTTGAGCCTTGAGGATAACATTTTCAGCTCGGGCCTTTTCCAAGTCAGAAGTAGATGAGGCAAGTTGGGCTTCAAGGGCCTCTATTCTTTGGTTGGCCTCCTCCAGCTTCTTGTTCGCTTCCTCGAGGCCAACCTTCCAAGCCTTGGCTTGGTGAATCACCCCTTGAAAATGGGCGTTCGCCTGCAAGTTACACAGCAAAGATAAGAAATGGAAAAAATCAAAAAGGCAAAAAACTACGAATGGCAAAGGAAAAAAACATACCGTCTCCAAAGCCTGAGCACCGAAAAGCTCTTTAGCCTCCAAGTCCTGTTGAAGGACAAAGTCTTGATAGTCAACCGGAGAAATGGAATGCATAGACCATTCATTGGCAAGCGCTGCAGGTTGGAAGTAAGACCCTGGTTTTTGCTTGGTACGTAAAACTTGGTTGGGGCCTTCTTCGCCCGGTTCCTTTGCCTGGAGTAGGAACTCCGGGAAACGATCCTCAAGGCGCGAGTCTTTAAAGACCTTTCCAACACGCTTCATCCTGGTCGTTTCCAGGTCCATAGGCTTTGTAGCCTCCTCAATTTTCTCAGTCACTGCAACAAATAAGATAAGTAAGTTGAGAAGTTAGCAAAGTAGAAGATAGAAGGAACGAAAACAACTAGATAAGGAAGGAAACGTACTCTACTTAGGGACGGGAGAAAGGCCGTGTTCTACAAGAACGGTCTCCCTGATAAGATCCCAAGAATGGGAAGTCCTATTATCTTGCGTAAGGAGGTTGAAAGCTCTGGTCTCCTCCTCAGACAAAATTATATCATTTGGGCTCCCATCTCCGGCTAGCCCAAAAGACGAGCGAAATAGGGTGCCCCAATCGCCACCCTCCCAAACAACAAACAGAAAATCTTTCTTCCACCCCAAGTTGTTGTCAGGGATGAACTTCCCGTTCACTATGTGGGGAACGGTTGGGCGCTGGTTTAAAGAAACCCACCCCGGATTCTTGTCAAGACTTTCTTGAACAGAAAAATCTTTCTAAAAACAGCAACAGAGGTAGAGACATTGTGTTTGGCGCATTGCGACAGATAGCACAGAATCAGCCTCCAAGAGTTAGGAGGGAGTTGGCAAGGGCTGATGCCCACATCAGCTAGCAAAACAGGGATGAATGGGTGAAAGGGGAGTCTAATACATGCCCTTAAAGTATCCCTGTAGACGCATAGTGCGTCTTTTATAACGACTCGTGTATTTTTATATTATTTAAATGCGTAATTATGGAATTATTAAATGAATAATATATGTGTATAGCTTCTGTCAACTATGGGTTTTATCTGTATAGGTGATTATGGTATACAGGATTGTTCGTGTAATTAATTATTAAGTATACTGAATTGTTTTCACTTTTAAAAGTGGATTTAATGCAAATTTATTTGCATAAATATGTGGAATGCCTTTAAAATTATTTTATTGGTTTTATAATTTCAATATTTATTTTTGGGATTTTATAAAATTTAGAGATCAATATTTCATCAATTATTCAACCCTGTATGATTTTCTGATTTCATTTATTTGTAAATCTGTATTTAATTCCTGAATTCTTCAAAAATTGTGAAACTCATATTTATTTAAGTTGGGAATATTCTAGGAATTTTAAAATTATTTTTGGAATTTTCGGAGTTAGTTTCACCTGCGCGTCGATTCGTTTAATTGATAAAAGCGGGTATAAATTGCATTTCAGAAGTTATTTTAAAATTAGGAAATTTATGTTTTAATAAACTTCGGGATATTTTTAATATTTTAAGACTAGTTTCATGATTTTCTGAAACTGTTTTAAGTGCAGCTCGGTTCGTTAATTGCGAAATGCGGGTACGAGTTACGTTTCAAATATACTTTGAAAATTTTGAAAAAAAAATTATTTTAATAACTTTGAATTATTTGTGATATTTTAAAATTATTTTGGTAATTTTAGGGTTAATTTTTACCAATAGAGTTTTTGTTATTTCGCAAACGCGTATAAAATATGGGGTTATAGTCAAATTCTGGATATGTGTCTTATTTTTGTTAAAATAACAGATATGTGGCAGAATTACATGTTTCGTTTTATTTTTATCTGTTTTCCAGGGTCGTAGCATCAATCCCTTGCTCTCTCTCGATCTCGATCTCTCTCTCCCTCTACAGTCTTCTCTCTCTCTCTCCTACTTCACTCTATCTACTTTTAATTTCTTCTCCATTTCCCTCTTTTCTCCGGTATCCTGTTGATTCTGGCCGTTTTGCTCTCGGATTATTTCGGTGGGTATTGTTCAGTTCTGTTAATTGTTTATATATATATAGGTGTGTGTAAGCAGGTTGGGCGTGAGTTGTGTAGTTGGTGTTGTTCGCCTCTATTTTCCTGATCGTTTTCATTATTTTCGATTGTTGTCGCCGCCTTTCCTCGCTTTTCCGGCGAGGAGATTGTTGTGGCGCATGGCTCGTGTTTGCGTATATACGTGGTTAGCTGCCCCGTAGTTTTCTTTCTGTTTCTCGCGTGTGCGGCGCGTATAGATATTATTCTTGGCCTGTTTGTTTTCGCAGATTGTAATTGGGAATTATTATATAAATTCTTATGTTAATTTTCTGCAGGAATTCTATTGACTGATTTTGTGAAATAAATAAATATTTGGTACAGGTATTATTAGCAATTTATCGGAGAAATTCATATGGAAACCCGAAATATTCGGGCACCGACGAATTTTACCGCCATCGGTGATGAGCCTCGGTGAGCCGACGGTGGACTGTGATGACGCGGTTCTGAGTCCTAATATTTTAAAATAAATAAATATGAAATACGAATAATAATTAATAAGTGTACTTAAGTTGAAACTTTGGATTGTGTGGAGTTTTGATTGAGTTGAGTCGGAGGTTGGGAATCGCATTTGGATTAATTGTGGATTTGTTGTTGTGATTTGACGTCGAATTGTTCGACGGGTAGGCCGATAAACAGTGGAGGTGCTGCCCGAATTTTTGGAAATTATTTTAGAAATTCGGGACATACCCTGTAATTGTCGGAACGTCGAATGAGTATAAATAAGTATATATACATATATATATATATATATTCCGTGCAAAACGTGATTGCGTGTTGTGGTGAATGTTTTGTTAAAACCCAATGACCCTAATTTCGTAAAAGAACGAGTAAGCGTATTTTCCGAAAATGAAAACCAAACCGATTTTGAGAACGTGAACCCTAAATTGATGCGTGTACTATAATAATATGTATAATTACGAGTCGGGTTTGAATATCGTTGGGTAGGATTGGTGTCGAGGATATGTCAAGCATACCTAGACGTCTAACGTAGGGTATTTCGGCTTTGTAGGTTCTAGTCGAAGGACTCAAGAATTGATATCGAACTAAGATAACTTAGTGATCAGTCGACAAGCGCAGCGAGGTTCCTAAGCGAAGGACCTGAGCATTGAAGTCGAATCCAGGATAGTCTGATAGTGAGGCGATAAAGTCGAGTGCCCAAATTAGTCCAAGGTCAATCAGAGATAGTCGTAAAGCTCAAGAGGCAAGTACCCCTGACCATTCTTTTATGGTTCAGTGCATATGAATAGATAAATGTTTTATTCTCGTAATGGAACAGAAATGTTTTAAGTTACGTATCCCCCGTATTTGAAATGTTGTTTAAAATTATGTTTTGGGGAAAAGTAACTTCTGAAAACACCTATCTCTAAAAGTGATTTAAATGAAAAGAGTATTTGAATAGTGTGCTGTGATAGATTGGTTTTAAAAAGAGATAGGTGACAGTGATTTTGAAAACTGGATAAAGAGAATGTTTTAATCCACCTATGTCGTGGAAGGTTTTGATCCACCTATGTCGTGGAATTTTGGAAAGAGACGAAAAAGGGAATTCAGTTGATCTATTGGAGTTGCGTAAGAGGCCCGTTATTCGGTAACGGCCCAGCATGAGGTTGTGTAAGTGGCTAATTGGGTTGTGTATTCTGTTTAACTGATTAGTCCAGCGTGGGGGAAAGACCTAGATAGTCTTTTCCCAGGTTCCGGAACACATTCTATTCCTGGATGGCCGCTAGTCGCTGTCCGGTGAGGATAGACTGATCAGCTAACTTCACCCGTTAACGTCCAATAGATTTGATTGATTCAGTTTTGAAATTGTTTAACAAATCAACGTGTTTGAGATAGATGATGTTGTGGTTCACAGGTTATAGTATGAAACATGCACTAGAACAAACCAAATGTTATTACACACCATAAGTCTAATTAGTTTTACAACTTATTCAAAATTTATTACAAACCTTATACTATTCAAGCGTCCCAAACTATCTACCTGGAAAACACACCAAACTATTTACCAGCGCTTGACCTCTAATCAAACCTGGAACTCAAGCCTGCTCCGGTTTAGCTGAAAGATTAGTTTAATAAACAAGTATGAGCGAAAAGATGCTCAGCAAGTAATATAGAGTTTGTAAGTGAACAACAATAACAATATCTGAGTAAAATCAGAAGCTGATATAAACTTTAAAATTTAAGCGACTGTTTAATAAAATACAATTATGCACTATGTTGTTCCCGATGATCAGTCATGGAACAACACCGGTATCCCGCAGCCATACCGTAAATATAGGTATCGATATCCCGCAGCCATACCGTACCTATTGGATATCCATGAAGAAGGCATATATTTGCCTAGCAATATATTACACTTTCATATAATAACTCACGATGGACCGGTGCCTCGGCCCCTTATACTAACCAAGAATTAATTCACAACACAATTTTGATTAAAAGAGTCGGATCAATGACAACCTTGTCTATTAAACTCCCCATGTCACATGGTCCGGACTTATCTCAACAACTGATGGCGAGATAACCAGAACAATTAGTTATTCGCTAATCTCAATTCAAAGCTTCACTGTATAGAGTAATTTATAGCGAAACATAAAACGTTTAACTATTCTGAACTTAGAATAGTATGGATATTGAACGAATAAAGTCCAGAGTCAATGTCAATTAAATGATAAATAAAGATATAGGCACTTGCATAATATAATTCGAAATGAACATCACTTGAACGATAAGTGAAGTTAGGGGTATTTGCCTGGTATGCTCAATAACCTCTTATTATAACTCTGGTTATAACTGCTGGCTACTATCTCCGTCTAACACTTGACTACACTCCTTGCTACTCGATTCTATAAACAAAAGGACTATCTTAATTGACAGAACTAAACTTAATCGATGTAACTATACGTCTTGACATCTACCCGATCGTTTATAACTAAGCATGGCATTTTAAACTGTAAACAGATAGCATACATATCACGTAACACATAATCATGGCATTTGTATAACACGTAATCACATATTTCATGTAACACGTAAGTTAGATCATTAAAAGATACTTCTCAGTGCTTTCAGAATGAAAATCAGATCAATATTAGCATTTATCGATCAAATACCGACTCAAACTAATACATAAATCAAATGACATTGCAATACAAAAGAAATTAGGTCTCAAAAGTATTTTTATTGAAAGCGCAATATTTTTCTAAGTCTGACAAGGTGCATTCCGTATGGTACACTGCTGTGATTTATAGGAAAGAAGAATGGATGTATGAAGCTACGTGATGATTATCAGAAGTTGGAAAAGTTGATGAATAGGAATAAATGACCCTGCATAGAATTGATTATTTATGAAAGTAACATGTTGGTTTTTGGAGGAAGACCTAAGATCAGACTATTGTCAGCTAAAGGTAAGCCTGAGGACATACCAAAGATTGTGATTAGAATGGGTTATGAGCGCTGTAAGTTTTGGTGATAATGGGCGGAGTAACGAGTGTATCAGTTGTCTATAAGGAATTAAGGAATATGGTGTATCAGGAATACTAGCATGGTATAATCGTATTTATTGATAACATCCTCGCCCATCTAAGGGCAAAGGTAGGCCAAGTTGGAAACTTAAAGAAATGCCGTGAAGGGTTGAACAGTAGCAATTGTATATTAAACCTTAAAAGTATGAAGTTCTGGTCAGGAGCTGGTTGTTTGAGTAACTGCTAACCAAGCAAGGTCCATTTAGGGACCGATATCTTGAATAGAGGAGAAGAAATGAATATGATTAAGATTACTAAGGAATTAATAGAAGGATTGGAAAGAGTAAAAGTTGGAGTTCGAATACCTAAAGGTGATAAGAGGTGAATATATGAGATTACTTTCTAACCTTAGCGGATGAGAATAAGTAAGAGGTGTTCGAATGATTGGAACTAAGTTGAAAATGAGTACTGCCTATCATCCTTAGATGAAGGGTAAAAGTGAGAAGGTGATTCGGACAATATAAGATATATGGAGAGTATATATGATGGGTCTAAAAAGGGAACTGCGGTAATCACCTACCATAGATTGAGTTTTCTATGATAATAGTTATCATGTAAGTAAGAGAATGCTACTTTGCGAAGTGTTGTATGGACACAAGTGTGAGTCCTCACTATATTGAGATAAAGTGGGAATAGAGATAGTGTTAAGTCCTGAACTAATTCAATACATCCAGAGTGTGGTGGTGTTGACTCATAAAAGAATTGAAACAGCTCAGGATAGACAAAGAGAGAAAGCGAATTTGCATCGAAAGAATATGAATATATAGAATGAGGATCGTGGTATAGGCAAAAGCTTTACCTTAGAAGATATTGGTTAAGTATGAATAGAAGGGGCAAGTAAAAGTCCTAATTGTACTGAACCATTCGAAGTATAAAGAATATAGGTAAAGTTGTCTATAAGTTAGTATCACCGCCGTAGTCGCAATATATATATAAATAAATAATATGTTATACGTGTCAATGCGATATGTACCTGATTTGGACTAAGTCACTGATTGAGAGTCAAGAGGCTCTCATATGAATTATTTTGCGTGAAACGATCAATCCAAATTCTAGATCGTTAAGAGTGAGTCCTTGGTAATGAGTTTATGTCTATAGTGGGTATGCGATGAATAAATCCTCAAATAAAAGAGTCTACCTGAAAGTTAGAGTCAGATGTGCTTGACAAAAGTCCTCACTTGTTTAGTTAGATCAGATTCTGAGGACAGAATCTTTTTAAGGGGGGGAGGATATAACGACTCGTGTATTTTTATATTATTTAAATGCGTAATTATGGAATTATTAAATGAATTATATATGTGTATAGCTTCTGTAAGCTATGGGTTTTATCTGTATATGTGATTATGGTATACAGGATTGTTCGTGTAATTAATTATTAAGTATACTGAATTGTTTTCACTTTTAAAAGCGGATTTAATGCAAATTTATTTGCATAAATACGTGAAATGTCTTTAAAATTATTTTATTGGTTTTATAATTTCAATATTTATTTTTGGGATTTTATAAAATTTAGAGATCAATATTTCATCAAATATTCAACCCTGTATGATTTTCTGATTTCATTTATTTGTAAAATCTGTATTTAATTCCTGAATTCTTCAAAAATGATGAAACTCATATTTATTTAAGTTGGGAATATTCTGGGAATTTTAAAATTATTTTTGGAATTTTCGGAGTTAGTTTCACCCGCGCGTCGATTCGTTTAATTGATAAAAGCGAGTATAAATT
Source organism: Apium graveolens (assembly GCF_009905375.1). NCBI lineage: Eukaryota > Viridiplantae > Streptophyta > Magnoliopsida > Apiales > Apiaceae > Apium > Apium graveolens. The sequence goes on from NC_133653.1 coordinate 8,206,357, forward strand.
GTATTTCAGAAGTTATTTTAAAATTAGGAAATTTATTTTTTTATAAACTTCGGGATATTTCTAATATTTTAAGACTAGTTTCATGATTTTCTGAAATTATTTTAAGTGCAGCTCGGTTCGTTAATTACGAAATGCGGGTACGAGTTACGTTTCAAATATACTTTGAAAATTTTGAAAAAAAATTATTTTAATAACTTTGAATTATTTGTGATATTTTAAAACTATTTTGGTAATTTTAGGGTTAATTTTTACCAATAGAGTTTTCGTTATTTCGCAAACGCGTATAAAATATGGGGTTATAGTCAAATTCTGGACACGTGTCTTATTTTTGTTAAAATAACAGATACGTGGCAGAATTACATGTTTCGTTTTATTTTTATCTGTTTTCCAGGGTCGTAGCATCAATCCCTTGCTCTCTCTCGATCTCGATCTCTCTCTCCCTCTACAGTCTTCTCTCTCTCTATCCTACTTCACTCTATCTACTTTTAATTTCTTCTCCGTTTCCCTCTTTTCCCCGGTCTCCTGTTGATTCTGGCCATTTTGCTCTCGGATTATTCCGGTGGGTATTGTTCGGTTCTGTTAATTGTTTATATATATATAGGTGTGTGTAAGCAGGTTGGGCGTGAGTTGTGTAGTTGGTGTTGTTCGCCTATATTTTCCTGATCGTTTTCATTATTTCCGATTACCGCCGCCGCCTTTCGTCGCTTTTCCGGCGTGGAGATTGTTGTGGCGCGTGGCTCGTGTTTGCGTATATACGTGGTTAGCTGCCCCGTAGTTTTCTTTCTGTTTCTCGCGTGTGCGGCGCGTATAGATATTATTCTTGGCCTGTTTGTTTTCGCAGATTGTAATTGGGAATTATTATATAAATTCTTATGTTTATTTTCTGCAGGAATTCCATTGACTAATTTTGTGAAATAAATAAATATTTGGTACGGGTATTATTAGAAATTAATCGGTGAAATTCGTATGAAAACCCGAAATATTCGGGCACCGACGAATTTTACCGCCATCGGCGATGAGCCTCGGCGAGCCGACGGTGGACTGTGATGATGCGGTTCTGAGTCCTAATATTTTAAAATAAATAAATATGAAACACGAATAATAATTAATAAGTGTACTTAAGTTGAAACTTGGGATTGTGTGGAGTTTTGATTGAGTTGAGTCGAAGGTTGGGAATCGCATTTGGATTAATTGTGGATTTGTTGTTGTGATTTGACGTCGAGTTGTTCGACGGGTAGGCCGATAAACAGTGGAGGTGCTGCCCGAATTTTTGGAAATTATTTTAGAAATTCGGGACATACCCTGTAATTGTCGGAATGTCGAATGAGTATAAATAAGTATATATACATATATATATATATATATTCCGTGCAAAACGTGATTGCGTGTTGTGGTGAATGTTTTGTTAAAACCCAATGACCCTAATTTCGTAAAAGAACGAGTAAGCGTATTTTCCGAAAATGAAAACCAAACCGATTTTGAGAACGTGAACCCTAAATTGATGCGTGTATTATAATAATATGTATAATTACGAGTCGGGTTTGAATATCGTTGGGTAGGATTGGTGTCGAGGATATGTCAAGCATACCTAGACGTCTAACGTAGGGTATTTCGGCTTTGTAGGTTCTAGTCGAAGGACTCAAGAATTGATATCGAACTAAGATAACTTAGTGATCAGTCGACAAGCGCAGCGAGGTTCCTAAGCGAAGGACCTGAGCATTGAAGTCTGTTAGGTCACACACACTGTAGAGGGGGTGAATACAGTGTAATACAATCAAATCGAACTTTAATATCTTAAGTAACAGAAAACAAACTTTATTGAAACAATAAACTCTGTTACAGTATGGAACTGTTACCTCTCAGTGATGAACAATTATCACGAGAGCTGCTAGGGTTACAATGAATAATCTTCTCGAATATGATAACACTTATAGTGTAAACCCTATGTCTGTGTTTATATACTACACAATTACAAGATAATCGCTAATTAATATGGGATATAATTCTGCTTCCTAAAATATATCAATCAGATATCTTTTCTTCCAAGTATTCCATTCTTCACGGAACTTCTTCTTCATGCATATCTCTTCTTATGTTTATCTTGATCTTCTTTCCTTTAATCAGCTACTGTCCTTATCTGATCGTCCTTCAGCACTTAAGTTCTGATATCTAACTTCTGATGATTATCTCCTGATAATATAAGTACCGACATCCTTAAGTCCTGACTTCCAGTATAAGTATTGATCAACGGTTAAGTATTGATTTGTCCTGTTAAGTAAGATCTGAAATCTAAACATAAATTATATTAGCCATGACATTATCAAATATATCTAACAATCTCCCCCAACTTGTAAATTAGTATAATATACAAGTTTAACAGATATTTGATGATGTCAAAAATATTAAGTACAAATGCATGAGAATTAGACTAGATAACTACAACTTACAGTCCTTAAAGCTTTACCAATATTCAACTTCTGATAACAACTTCAGGATGTACAAATATCAGAATTTAAGCAGTTGTAGATCTTCGACTTGGCTTCATCATCTGATCTCTCTGATGTCAGGAGTTGTTCTGAGATAATTCTTCAACAAACATCTCTCAGCATATCTAAGTTCATCAATCATCCTCCTTTTGGCATCTTTAAGCTCTACAGTATCTTCACCAATTTGAAAGATTGCAGCTCTGAGATCATTGATCTTTGCTTTTCTTATATCCTGATCCAGTCTGATCAAATAAGCTTTATCAGACTCAAGATTGAATTCAACAGCCCTGTACCCCAGAAAGGTAGTTATAATCTTAGCAGTGTTGGGCTTCATTTCAACTATATCATCATTGTGATCTCTGTACTTTGGAACGTATGTGCTGTTAGACTTAACAGAATAAAGCCTTTTCTGTCTCTGAATCTGTTCTTTCAAATAGTTTACAGCAGTTCCTGTTATTCTGTCATCCACTTGAAGTAAGAATAGTACATGCTCCAATTCTTCAAAATACTTCAATGGAATGGCATTTTGTCTTATATGATAAACCCCACCATCTGTCATGAAATACAACAAGATGTATTCTTTCAAGTAGGTATGGTAAACCATCTGTACAGATTCCAGTTGATTCAATCTCTCAGGAGTTGCTCCAATACCTGGTTCACTCAAGGAAGTTGGATCATTGGTAGTGTTATATATTCTTCTTTCATCAGCACTTCCCAATCCAGTTTTATCTCTTGCTTCCTTTCCAGTAACTACTCTTGCTTCAAAATCACTTGCAGTAGTCTTCAAAGATTGAGTCTGTTTTGCTTTAGTGAATCCTGGTAAGAGTGTCTTTGGTCTATCTTCTGATATCAAGTTAACTTGAGCTATGTCAGAGGTTACTTGCTTCTTCTGAATATCAGAACTTACAATTTCTTGACTCTGAACAACTTGAGCCATGTCAGAGGTTGTTTTAAGAACTTTTCTTGAAGTCAGAGCAAGATTATCCTTTTCATCAGTAATTTCTTCATCCTCAGGTGGCACATAAACCTTGATAGGTTCACCAACCTTTTCTTTACCCTTGGATCTTGGATCTATCTGCGGTTGTGATCTAGCCAATGTTGCTTCAGTATGTGTCCTTTCTTTCATCACAATGCATTTGAGTTTTGGAAGTGACTTTTTACCAGAAGCTTCAGATTTAGATGTGACTTTCTCTGATTTAAGCATGGCTTCTTCTTCCATTAAACTTTCCAATTCCAATCCTGGATTTTCCTGAAGAAATAACTGTCTTGACATTTCCTCATCAAGATCTAAAAGTTCATCAGAACATATCCTTTTACCAGCAGCGGAACTTATTCTTTTCCCAGTATCAGAACTTGTCCTGTGACTTGTGATTTCAGCTTTTCTTGATGTGAATCTTCTACCTTGACTATGACCTCTACCCATTCCAGGGTTTCCTTGATCATCTTTTTCATCATCCTTCCCTGTCAGTGTCTTGTCAGTCTTGCATTTGGACTTAATTACTTTCTCCCCCTTTTTGGCATCAGCAGGTAGTAGAAGAGAGATAAGCAATTCCATTGAGGATTGGATTTCAGTCAGTTGTGATTGCTGAGAAGCTTGATTTTTCAGAATATCATCAATCTGAGCTTGTTGATGATCTTGAGTCTTCTCAATATAAGCAATCCTGTCAAAGGTAGGTTGGAAGAACTTTTTCTTATCAATTTTCCAAACTTGATCCTGTTTGAAAAATTATTCCTGAATCTTGTGTAGCTCTGCATGAATAGTTGAGTGAAGACCTTGTAGATGTTTAGTACTCAATGCAGTGACTCTAAGCTGGGTTTTGAAATCATCAGAATTTAACATTTCATCAGCTTTAGTCAAGTGCTCAGCAAGATGCTTTTCAGTTGGAACACATGAAACTGAGTTCCATTCCTTAGTCCACTCCTGTCCTGCAGGAGTTTCACTCCAAGGTACTGGTGCTTCTCTGGTAACAAACTTCTTAACCAGTTCAGACTTTAGAATAGTCTGTTGAGGAGCATGTCCTGAAGGACCTGATGCATCGGCATCTGCAGTTGGAGCAGCATCACCAGTATCTCCATCATTTGCAGCATCAGAACTTAAAGAATCAGTATCTTCTGCTAAAACAACAGTGTGAGTAGCAATGGAGGCTTCAGCATCCTCTAATTGCTGATCTGGTTCTAAGTTCTGATCAACAGCCATATCCTGATGCTCACCTAAAGTCTGATCATCAGCATCTTGATGCAGAGAAGGTGTTGTAGATAACTCTGGAGTTTGAACAGCATCAGGAACAGGTGTTGTTGAAGGATTAGTTGTTGTTGGAGCTTCTAAGAGAATTACTTCAGGCACAACCAAGTTTTGAACATCAATATCAGCACTTGTGCCTGGATGAACAGGAGACACAGAAGGTGTGTTAGCCTTTTCAGAAACAGCTTCCTTAGATGGAGTTGACGGAGAAGAAGTGACTGGAGCAAATTCCTTGTCTTGTGAGATAAGAGATTCCTGATCCCCTTCCTTAGCTGCTTCCTCTTCATCATCTGAAACTGGCCTGTGTGCCCTCTGTTTCTTGTATCTCTTTGTGGATTTGGATTCCTTGGGAGTTTCAGGAACTGTCATTCTTCTAAGCCTCTTGAGAAGCCTAGCTCCCCCAATTCCAGAATCCTTCTGAGAAGTCTCTTTCTCAGCTTCACCTACAACAGGTTCTGAAGAAGGAACCTGGTCCTCAGTATCAGATTCATCTCTCAAGGCAATCCTCCTTCTCTTTTGAGGTGTTTGAGGAACAGTCTTTGTCCTCTTTGGCTTGGAGGATGAAGGCTTCACAATAGGTGCTGAGGATGAGGGTTGATCAGTCTGTGAAGTGGAGAGATAGGATTTGAGATATTTCCTGAGGGTAGGTTGAGTAGAATGAGTGGTAGGTGCTGAGGATGATGGTTTTTGAGTGTTTGTTGTTGTTTGGACATCAGAGTAAACAGATCTATAAGTATCAGGATCAGCATTTACTAGGATCTGTTTTACAGACTGAGGAATCTGTAATGGTCTAACCACTGATTTCTTAGTGTCAGCATTTACCAGGTCATTAAAGTAGCGTTTTGCAACTTTAAAAGGTGGGGTTGAGGAACTGACTAATTGAGGTTCATCAGTACAAAAAGTATAAATAAGTTGACAGAATCTAGCAAAATAGACAACATTCCTATCCTCTGTCATCCTATCCCCAATAAAACCAATTATACCAGTTGCAAAATCAAAATGAGTTTGATGTATAATAGCATACCCGATGTGCTGACTCAGAATTGGGATAGCAGCAAAATTCGAACATTTGTTCCCAAAAGCTTTAGTGATGCAGTCGAAGAAGAAGCTCCATTCTCGTCTGATATGAGCCCGTTTCAACTGCCCAAGTTTTTCCAAACTCTTTTCATACCCCAAATTTGCCATTAACTCCTGAAGAGCTGATTCTTCTGGAATTGAAAAGGTGCAACCTTCTGGGAGATGTAGAGCCTTGCGTATTGTACCAGGAGTAACTGCATAAGAAGAATCACCCATTTCAAAAACAATACTAGGAGTGCCATGTCTACCACCATCATCAAAGTGCCCAGTCCGTCAAAACGTCAGAACTTGTTGGCTCGAAAAGACTGAAGGTTGAGTTAATGCATACCCAATCTCACTGTGTGCAAGAAGATCTTGCACAAAATGCAATTCAGATGGAGCTTCAGCATGATCAAGAATTGCAGCATAATTGTTTGGAACAAACTTAGCTCCATCACTGATTAAATCCTTAGGTGCCATGTGAAAAATTGAGATTTAAAAGTGCCTGTTAGGTGTTTGATAAAATGTCTGTATGAAAAACCAACGTGAGAAGAAGAGAGAAAGAGAGTAAAAGCAAGTAGAGAGAAAAAGTATGAAAGAAATAAAAGATTAAAGAAATCCTCTCTCTGTCGTACTTATACTCTGAAAAAAAATGTTACCGTTGGACACCTGTCAGACATGCAGTAATAACGGATAGTTACTGGGCGCGAGAAAACAGTAATCATTACTTGCCCACTTGCCTGTTTTCAAGGAAAAACAGTTCCACTTACCCAGATATTCCATTAATCAAGGTGAAACAGTTTTAATTCAAAATTGAAACCGTTCCCACTGATTTAATTAATTTTCACTGCAACATTAATATTATGAAAAGAAATCAAGTTAAAGTGACCAAGATAAATTATATGAGTAAGTACTGATAAAGGAAAATCAGAACTTAAATTAAAACAGAATTTATATGGTCTTCAGAATATGAATAATTATCAGGATTTATCAATGCATTACAAAATAACTTAGAGACAAAATCTTGAAACAAAAACAAATTTCATTAATATATCAAGAGAATACATTCATGAAATTGAAATTACATCAGTATTTATACAAGATTTCCCTAAGCTACTAAACCTAACGTCAACAGCATTTGTCCTAGCTCAAGAAGCAGGGCAAGGCTGATGATGAAGAAAAATAGGAAGAAGACGAGATTAAATCATTTCTTCTTCCTACTCTCGACAAACAGAATGGCGAGTCGGATGATTCGCTCTTGCTGGCGGAGAGCTTCCAGCCTTTCCTCCTCCAATCGCTCCAGATGGCGATGGTAATCCATATAGAAGAACAGAAGGTGGATCAGTACCTCCTGTGGGACAGAGTCCCATATCTCCTCAGGAATGGTCGTGACGTGCCATTCATGCTACCAGTCGGCACAGCTTAGCTCCATATTGAAGTTTTGGTAGTTCAAAAACATGTTGTATCTGACCATTGTGTTTTTGAAAGAAAAAGTATGAAGGTAAGTTTGTGAGAAAGAATTTGATGGGAAGGCTGATGTGAAGTGGCTGCTTATATAGGCAAGAGAATGCCAGGAGACGTAAAAGTATTTAATGCTGACAGGTAGAATTAATTCTACCTCGTCTCCCCAGACTTGGAAAAAGAATAACATTCATTGGAAGGAGAAAACATGGTTGAATACGCACAAGAAACAAGTAAAAGTGGAATGTTCAAGTACGAATACCATTAACCCTAACCATAGTGACTATTAATCTTCCACTTCAACATATTCTAGTTTGAACCGAGACTGTTATCAAATTTTATCCACAGATAAGTCAAGTAAAGAATTAGACTATAATATCAGAACTTAGACTTATATCAGAACTTAACAGTCATCAGAACATAATTTCTTAACTCGAAAAAGGAATGCCTATCTGAGTAAATCCACATACAAGTTCTGAGTTATACTCTTCAGAACTTAATCGTCAGAATATGCAACCAGAACTTGTCCTCAGAGTTAGTGCAAAATGACACAATGACTGTTTATCTAAAACAACATAGACCGCCACAGTAATTTTCATCATTCAGATGGAGTGATTAGTGTGTGCATTAAGCTAAATTTCAGACAAGGAGTAAAGTTTGATTCACTTCAGTACATCTTAGAAATAAGGCATAACTAAAATTTTGCTAAAGAGCTGTCATTATCCTGAAACCTACTGATGAATGAGTTCATGCTTGAGTCCACCTCAACTGTTTTGTGCTAATTTTATGCATCTTTTTAAATTCTATTTTACAGTGGCTTCTCAGTGTAAGTGAGTCACGACTTCTTATCAGAATTTATGTTATGATCAGAGTATTTCTCCAGTAATCATAGAGTGTGAAAAGTCACCAAGAAAATATTTTGCTTTTCTAATGCATATTTACTTAATAACAGCAATGCACTTGGGTCGTCCCTTCCACATGTTTACTCTAGATCTCAAAAGAGTACCTGATTTTATTCTTTGATCTTTTTGCTTTTTCTTTTGATAATTGAGGTTTATCAGCACTTAGTACATTCAGCAGATTTACTAGTATCAGAACTTAACAGATGAGTAGCATTATTTTAATTTGTGACTTAGTAATAAGATAAACAAAGTAAACTCAACTAAGCTCAATTATCAGAATTTGCTTGTGTCATAAGATTTCCACAGAAATAATTACTTCTTACATGGGATCATTTGTTTATTGAAGACTACTAGGTCAGTATCTAGCACATATTGAATAGTTACTTAAACATACATATCACTTATCAGAGTTTAGAAACATATATCAGACAACAATCAGTACTTGAACGCATATTTCAATTAATCACAGAATACACAAAGAGATTACATTCTGTAAATACTGATCATAAAGTCTAATGAAACAGAACAAAACTAGACAGATTTAGAAAAAGAACCTGAAACCATTCCAAGTTCATTTACCAATCTTGTAAAAGTGGCTTCACACAGTGGTTTTGTGAAGATATCTGCTAGTTGTTGATCTGTTGGAACAAAGTGCAATTCCACTGTACCTTCATCCACATGTTCCCTTATGAAGTGGTACCTGATGCTGATGTGCTTTGTCATAGAGTGTTGAACTGGATTACCTGTCATAGCAATAGCACTTTGATTATCACAGTAAATAGGGATTTTGAAATATGTTAACCCATAATCCAGTAACTGATTCTTCATCCAAAGAATCTGTGCACAACAGCTTCCTGCAGCAATATACTCTGCTTCTGCAGTTGATGAGGAAATTGACTTTTGTTTCTTGCTGAACCAAGAAACCAATCTGCCTCCAAGAAATTGGCAGCTTCCACTTGTGCTTTTCCTGTCAATTTTGCAACCTGCAAAACCTGCATCTGAGTAACCTATTAGTTTAAAATCTGATTCTCTAGGATACCACAATCCCAGATCAGCTGTTCCTTTAAGATACTTAAAAATTCTTTTCACAGCTGTTAAGTGAGGTTCTCTTGGATCTGCTTGAAATCTTGCACAAAGACAGGTAGCATATATGATATCAGGTCTACTAGCAGTTAGATAGAGTAGAGAGCCAATCATACCTCTGTAATCAGTAATATCTACTGATTTACCAGTATCCTTATCCAGTTTTGTTGCAGTGGCCATGGGAGTGGATGCACTTGAACAATCTTGCATTCCGAATTTCTTTAGCAAGTTTCTGGTGTACTTAGTTTGACAAATAAAAGTGCCTTCTTCATTCTGCTTGACTTGAAGGCCCAGAAAATAGCTAAGTTCCCCCATCATACTCATCTGATATCTTGACTGCATCAGTTTGGCAAACTTCTTGCAAAGTCTGTCATTTGTAGACTCAAAAATGATATCATCAACATAAATCTGGACGAGAAGTAAGTCATTTCCATGGTTGAGGTAGAACAGTGTTTTGTCTATTGTTCCTCTGTTGAATCCACTTTCCAGAAGAAACTGAGCTAAAGTCTCATACCATGCTCTAGGAGCTTGCTTAAGTCCATAAAGTGCTTTATCAAGCCTGTAGACATAATCTGGATGTTTGGAATCTACAAAGCCTGGAGGTTGTTCAACATATACTTCCTCTTCCAATTCTCCATTGAGAAAAGCACTTTTCACATCCATTTGAAAGACAGTAAACTTTTTGTGAGCAGCATAAGCCAAAAATATCCTTATGGCTTCTAACCTAGCAACTGGTGCAAATGTTTCATCATAGTCAATTCCCTCCTGTTGAGAATATCCTTTTGCAACCAGCCTTGCCTTATTCCTTGTAATTATGTCATCACTGTCAGTTTTGTTTCTGAATACCCACTTTGTACCAACAACAGATCTATTCTTTGGTCTTGGCACTAGGGTCCAGACTTTGTTTCTTTCAAATTCATTTAACTCTTTCTGCATTGCTTGCACCCAATCAGCATCTTGAAGAGCTTCTTCCACTTTCTTTGGCTCAGTCTGAGAGAGAAAAGAATTGTAAAGACATTCATTTGAAGTACCTGTTCTAGTTCTGACACCTGCATCAGGATTTCCAATTATCAAATCAGGTGTATGTGACTTTGTCCACTTCCTTGCAGATGGAAGGTTTTCTCTAGAACTGGATGCTCCCCCATGATCCATGCTGTCTTCATTTTCATTTTCTGATGCTCCCCCTGAAACTATGCTCTCTGAGTTGGATTCTTCAGAATTTAGATTTTCAGCACTATCAGAACTTGGCTTATCAGAACTTGACGAATAAGAACTTGAAGAGCCAGATGTATATTCTGATGTTTCTTGAGATGTGGTAGGATCTTGAGTATGCTCCCCCTGCATTGGTGCATCTTCCTTTGACGTAGTCACCACAGTTTCAATAACATCAGAGTTTAATCCATCAGAGTTTACAGTATCAGGACTTAGACTGTCAGGTTTTTCAGTATCAGAATTTGAGTCTTCATTTTCAAATCTCAGCTGATCATGATCAATGAAATCTTCAAGACCAGTAATCTTCTTGTCATCAAAAGAGACATTGATAGATTCCATGACCACTTTTGTTCTCAAATTATAGACTCTGAAGGCTTTTGTGGAAAGTGGATATCCAACAAAGATTCCTTCATCAGCTTTTAGATCAAACTTGAATAGCTGTTCAGGACGAGTCTTGAGAACAAAACACTTGCATCCAAATACATGAAAGTACTTCAGATTTGGCTTCTTTTTCTTCACCATCTCATATGGTGTTTTTCCATGCTTGTTAATGAGTGTTGCATTTTGAGTAAAACAAGCAGTCTGCACAGCTTCAGCCCAGAAATAGGTTGGAAGCTTTGCTTCTTCAAGCATTGTACGTGCAGCTTCAATGAGAGTTCTATTCTTCCTTTCAACAACTCCATTTTGCTGTGGAGTCCCAGGAGCAGAAAATTCCTGCTTTATTCCATGGTTTTTGCAGAACTCTTCCATTATCAAATTCTTGAACTCAGTGCCATTATCACTCCTTAAGATTTCCACAGAATCTTTGACCAATTTATCCAGATGTTTGACATGATCAATCAAGATAGATGCAGATTCACTTTTTGTGTGCAAGAAATACACCCATGTGTATCTGGTGAACTCATCCACTATGACCAACGCATATTTTTTCTTTGCAATAGACATGACATTTACTGGACCAAATAGATCAACATGTAGTAGATGATAAGGCTCAAGAATTGATGATTCAGTCTTGCTCTTGAAGGAAGATTTTCTTTGTTTGGCCTTCTGACATGAATCACAAAGACCATCAGGAGCAAATACTGACTTTGGCAATCCTCTCACAAGATCTTTCTTGACTAGTTCATTTATATTGTTGAAATTTAAATGAGAGAGTTTCTTGTGCCAATTCCAGCTTTCTTCAATTGATGCTCTACTCATCAGACAAATTGCAGAACCATCAGTAGTTGTTGAAAGCTTAGCTTCATAAATGTTACCACGCCTGTATCCTTTCAGAACAACTTTGCCTTTAGATTTACTCACAATTTCACAGTGTTCTTCAAAGAAATCAACATGATAACCTCTGTCACAGATTTGACTTATACTCAGCAGATTGTGTTTAAGTCCTGAGACCAGAGCTACATCTTTAATTATGACATTCCCAAGATTGATATTGCCATATCCCAATGTTTTTCCAATGTTGCCATCTCCGTAGGAAACACTTGGGCCAGCTTTCTCCACAAAGTCTGATAGCAGGGCCTTATTTCCAGTCATATGTCCTGAACATCCACTGTCCAGAACTAGAATATTTTTCATGTTGCCCTGCAATCACAAAGACCACTAATTATTAGTTTTAAGGACCCAGACTTGCTTGGATCCTTTGGTCTTATTAAGTTTGTTAACATTTGCAGCGGATTTAGCATCAGAGTTTATGTTAACATTTTTCTTGTCAGAACTTACATTATCAGACTTTGAATCAGAATTTACACTAGAAGGAACAATGGAGACTTTCTTCAAAGAAGGTTTTATTTGATAATAATCATAGTACAAACTATGATATTCCTTACAAGTATAAATGGAATGCCATAAACTACCACAATGAAAACAAGGATTTTGTGATTTGTATCTAACAGACTGACTCTTAACTCCTGATTTTGAAGGTAAGGAGTTAATATTCTTATTCTTCCTGCAAAAAGAAGCCAGATGATTAGAACTTCCACAGTTATGACATGTTTTCCTAGGAGCATCAGGAACAGGTTTATAATCATTGCTTTTATTCACACCTTCCTTTCCATTCCTATTTTTCCTAGGTGATTTTACCTTGTTTGCATTCTTAACATCTTTCAGCTTATGCTTAAGCTGCTTCTTTGTCATTAAGTCTATGTTTACTTCAGCTGTCTTTTCCTGTTTTAGTTTGTCAGAAGTTAATTCCTCTTTAACTTCTGATTTCTTATTTTCAGACTTTACAGTTACAAACTTAACAGGTTTTAACTTTGGCTTTTGCTTAACAACAGGCTTAATTTCTTCAGTTCCTTTATCATTCTTATCCTCTCCATATCCTAAGCCCTCTTTCCAGTTTCCACTACTTAGCAGATTTTGAGTTGTTTTGCCAGAGTTAGTCCAAGTCCTGATAATCTCTCTTTCCTTTTCTAACTCAGTTTTTAGAGATTCATTCATTTTTAGCACTTCATCCCTAACATAAAAAGCATCATCTCTATCCTTCTGAGTTTGATGGAACATGACTAACTCTTTTTCTAAGAAATCATTTCTTTTCTTAAAAGTAAGATTTTCAGAAGTTAATCTTTCACATGATAAAGTTTGATCTCTATAACTAACAAACATGGTTTTTAAGATATCTTCTCAACTCATTAATATCATCAGTATGAAAAGCATAAGTAGTCTGAGGTACCTTTGTTTCAGCAGCTTCAGAACTGCTCTCAGCACTTTCTTTATCAGCATTTGCCATCAATGCATAGTTTTCCTCACTTTCAGAGTCTGAGGTGTCTGTCCAGCTTTTCTGCTTTGTGACAAGAGCCTTGCCTTTGTCACCCTTTACCTTCTTGCAATCAGGAGATATGTGGCCTTTCTCACCACAGTTATAGCATTTAACATTGGTATAATCTCCTCTGTCAGACTTTCCTCCTCTGCCTTCAGATCTTCTGAAATTCTTCTTATCAGAACTTATGCCTTTCTTGGAAAACTTCTTTCCCTTCCTGAACTTCCTGTATGCAATCTTTGTGATTCCTTTCACCATAAGAGCACATAGCATCATCATTTCCTCATCAGCATCAGTCTCAGGCAAGCTTTCAGAATCTGAGTCATCATCACTTTCAGAACTTGATGACTCAGTATCAGACTTTATGAAAAGAGCTTTACCCTTGTCTTTCCTTGAGGAAGCTGCTTTGAGGGATTCTTCTTCAGCCTTAAGAGCAACTGTCCTTGACTTTCCTCCTTTCCTCTTGCTTCTTTGTTCCATCTCAAGTTCATGAGTCTTGAGCATTCCATAGATTTCATCAAGAGTTGTTTCATCAAGATTGTAGTTGTCTCTTATTGTTGTTGCCTTCAAATCCCAGCATTCAGGAAGAGCTAACAGGAATTTAAGGTTTGAATCTTCAAGATCATACTCTTTATCAACCAATGACAAATCATTCAAAAGTTTGACAAATCTATCATATAGATCATTCAATGACTCATTAGTCTTTGAGTCAAAGTGTTCATACTCTTAAGTGAGTATTGTCTTCCTGTTCTTTTTAATTGTGTCAATTCCCTGACATCTTGTTTCCAGAGCATCCCATATCTCCTTAGCAGTCTTACAGTTGATTACCCTGTTTGACATTACATTATCAATGGCACTATGCAGTAAGTGTCGTACCTTAGCATCCTTAGCAACTGATGTTATATCTTCAGCAGTATAATCACTCTTTTCCTTTGGTACAGTCTTTGCTGCTTCACCTGCGACTGCAACAGCAAGCTTGGTTGGTTTGTGAGGCCCTTCCTTGATTCTATCAAGGTATTCTGGATCTGTTGCTTCCAGGAACATGGTCATTCTCACCTTCCATATGGGATATTCAGATGGTCTCAGTATGGGAACTCTGATTGTCTCATACCGACTCTGAATTTGTGTCTTTGGTGGTTCCTCAATTTTGGTAGGCTTAGTTGGAGTTTCTGTGTCAGACATGATTGTGTTTGGATCTTTAACTGTATGTGTGTTAACAGATAGGCTCTGATACCACTTGTTAGGTCACACACACTGTAGAGGGGGTGAATACAGTGTATAATACAATCAAATCGAACTTTAATATCTTAAGTAACAGAAAACAAACTTTATTGAAACAATAAACTCTGTTACAGTATGGAACTGTTACCACTCAGTGATGAACAATTATCACGAGAGCTGCTAGGGTTACAATGAATAATCTTCTCGAATATGATAACACTTATAGTGTAAACCCTATGTCTGTGTTTATATACTACACAGTTACAAGATAATCGCTAATTGATATGGAATATAATTCTGCTTCCTAAAATATATCAATCAGATATCTTTTCTTCCAAGTATTCCATTCTTCACGGAACTCCTTCTTCATGCATATCTCTTCTTATGTTTATCTTGATCTTCTTTCCTTTAATCAGCTACTGTCATTATCTGATCGTCCTTCAGCACTTAAGTTCTGATATCTAACTTCTGATGATTATCTCCTGATAATATAAGTACTGATATCCTTAAGTCCTGACTTCCAGTATAAGTACTGATCAACGGTTAAGTACTGATTTGTCCTGTTAAGTAAGATCTGAAATCTAAACATAAATTATATTAGCCATGACATTATCAAATATATCTAACAAAGTCGAATCCAGGATAGTCTGATAGTGAGGCGATAAAGCCGAGTGCCCAAATTAGTCCAAGGTCAATCAGAGATAGTCGTAAAGCTCTGCAAGGCAAGTACCCCTGACCATTCTTTTATGGTTCAGTGCATATGAATAGATAAATGTTTTATTCTCGTAATGGAACAGAAATGTTTTAAGTTACGTATCCCCCGTATTTGAAATGTTGTTTAAAATTATGTTTTGGGGAAAAGTAACTTCTGAAAACACCTATCTCTAAACGTGATTTAAATGAAAAGAGTATTTGAATAGTGTGCTGTGACAGATTGGTTTTAAAAAGAGATAGGTGACAGTGATTTTGAAAACTGGATAAAGAGAATGTTTTAATCCACCTATGTCGTGGAAGGTTTTGATCCACCTATGTCGTGGAATTTTGGAAAGAGACGAAAAAGGGAATTCAGTTGATCTATTGGAGTTGCGTAAAAGGCCCGTTATTCGGTAACGGCCCAGCATGAGGTTGCGTAAGTGGCTAATTGGGTTGTGTATTATGTTTAACCGATTAGTCCAGCGTGGGGGAAAGACCTAGCTAGTCTTTTCCCAGGTTCTGGAACACATTCTATTTCTGGATGGCCGCTAGTCGTTGTCCGGTGAGGATAGACTGATCAGCTATCTTCACCCGTTAACGTCCAATAAATTTGATTGATTCAGTTTTGAAATTGTTTAACAAATCAACGTGTTTGAGATAGATGATGTTGTGGTTCCAGTAACCGAACAAATGATTTTGGGTCCCCGTAACAGGATAAATGATTTTATGGTTCCTGTAATGGAACAGAAGATTTGAAAATGAAAATAGCATGCTAAAAGAATTGAACTCCGGTATTTATACACAGCACACTACTACGTTTGTTTTATTGGAAGCATGCTAGTTTTAATATCCAGTTATGAATATTTACTTGTTTTCTAACGAGCTATGAATTCCGTTCCTATCACTGCTTTATCATAAACTGTTTTACTTGTTATTCATATAGTGGTACTGCTGAGCAATTGATTGCTCACCCTTGCAGAATGTTTTATATATGTGTTGCAGATGCCTAGGAGATTCTTCCGCGATAGTCAGGGCAGAGTTCCAGTTCCTTTTGCGTCAGGCTCCTCTGAGGTAGTTGTGCTGGACCAAAGATGGTCTACTGAGTTGCTGTATTAGGTTAATTGTATCAGGATAAATTGTAGTAAGTTGGTGTGTAATAGTTGTAACCTAAGTCATACTTAAACCTGACAAAGATCTTGGTAAAGGGGTCGTAGTTATATCCTATTATTGAATAATTTATCTTTTGGTTGTTGTTGATGACGTCAACTCCTGACCCCGCGGTTGAGGCCGTCACATCTTTCCTCCACTGACAGGCCCTGTCGGCCGGACCTGCAAGAACTAGCTTGAAAGGATCCTTGATTCTGAAATAACTACTCAACTTGTCCAGCTCCTTTGGATCCCGCAAGGCACTGATATGGCCGTGCACGTCTAGATGCGCATCCGACGGGTACTCGTCCCCTCGGGTGTTGATCATATCAATCAAGGAAGTGTACCTTGACCGAATGGGGAATTTATTGGACTTTCTGGCCACATTCATCTTGGCCAAACGGGTCATTTTCTTATCAGCCTTCTAAAAAAAAGGCACATAAGGAGACAATTTTGAAAAGCAAACTATGCAAAAACAAGCACAAGAAGTAAAGGGAGAAGTCTTACCTGAAGTAGTGCTCCTAAAGAAAGCTTTGGGGCTTAAGATACTCCGACCAACTGTTATTGCTATGAGATTCTTAACAGAAGAAGAAAGAAGGAGAATTTAGAAATGAGAAAGTGAGGAGCAATAGACTCTACTCACTCCTTTATATAGGAGAAAAAGTGAAGTTGAAGGGACAAAAAGCCCAGTAAGGATAAATGCCCAAAGAAAAAAGCCCAGAAATGGAACATTCTAGAATATTCCAAGGAATTCCAAAAAAAAATCCCGAGAATTCTAGAGAATTCTAAAGAAGAAGATGTTTTAATATATATTAAGCCCAGATTAATAAGAGGCCCAATGGGAGGCCCAAATCCAATTAGGATTTGGAAAAACAAAAAGCCCAAATCCAATTAGGATTTGGAAAAATAAAAAGCCCAAATCCAATTAAGATTTGGAAAATAGAAAGCCCAAATCCAATTAGGATTTGGAAAAATAGAAGGCCCAAATCAAAGCCTTAAAAAATAAAGGCCCAATCCAAATTGGATAAGAAGGAAGCCCAATAAGACCAGGGTTGAGGTCGAGTTCCAAGTCGTGAATTCTGCTCGAATTCTTTCGAACAGACACCCGAAAATTACGGGAAAATAGACCAGGATCGAGGTCGAATTTCAAGTCGTGAATTCTGCTCGAATTCTTTCGAACAGACACCCGAAAATTACGGGAAAAATAGACCAGGATCGAGGTCGAATTTCAAGTCGTGAATTCTGCTCGAATTCTTTCGAACAGACACCCGAAGATTACGGATAAATAGACCTGGATCGAGGTCGAATTTCAAGTCGTGAATTCTGCTCGAATTCTTTCGAACATACACCCGAAAATTACGGGTATAATAGAACTGGATTGAGGTCGAAAGCCAGACCAGGGTCGAGGTCAAATTCCTGAATCAAGCACATTATTGGGGTGCAGAAACCTAGACTAAAATCCAGGTCGAAGAATCGACTAGGATCCTGGTCGAAACCCAGGTCGTGAATCCTAGTCGAAATCTAACGACCAGGAAGCAAATAAACACAGAATTCTCGACTAAGATATAGGTCGAAGGTTCGACTAGGATCCCGGTCGAAACCCAGGTCGTGGATCCCAGTCGAAACCAAACGACTAGGAAGCAAAGAATGACACTAGTTTTCGACCAAAATCCAGGTCGAAGGTTCGACTAGGATCCTGGTCGAAAGCCAGGTCGTGGATCCCAGTCGAAGTCCTTCGACCAGGATTGGAAAGCTGTCCCAAAATTCAATTAGGATCCAGGTCGAAATTTTTGACTAGGATCCTGGATGAAAAAGGGCTGAAAATTTGAGAATATTTGTGAAAAATTGTAGAAAATTTGGAAAAATCTCGGGATAAAGGGAAATTTCCTGAAAAAATACCAGAAAATTCCTAAAAATAGGGAGAAGGTAAGAAAATAGGAAGGGAAGTTTTTAAACGACCCTGAAGCCGCATACAAGACAAATCGTTGTAAACGTGTAGGTCGCTCCACACTTTACGCAAAACGATACCCTGAAAGGGAATGAACGAACCTAACTTTTGCGAAATCTTATACGGTTTCCCAAAAGTTTAGGGATAAATGATAGGGATAAATAAATCCTGATTGTGTAATTAAATATTACAGTAATTATACATGATTTGGGCTGCTAGGCCCAATAAGAAGATGTATGACATTCAGACCAAAAAGGTTAACACATTGATCAGGCATGATGGACCAGATCAGGCCTGATGGACCAGATCAGGCCTGATGGAACAAAGAAGGTCCAAGAACCCTGAATATTAATTAATTTCGTAATTAATTAATAAGGGAAAAATCAGCTATTGAAAAGAGTCTAAATGAGGACATAAATCCTTGCAGATTAGCCTCTAAGGGACCTAGAAGGATAAGGAATTAGTTTCCTACTATTTATGACTCCAAAGTCCATTCTAATTCAGAGACTTGATCACCAAGTCTCATATACCAAGTCCAATTCAAGGACTACCAACATCTATATAAGGGGTCTCACCCCACAAATCAGAACTACGTTTTTTGGCTTGATTCTCTAATTCACAGAGATACGTAGGCATCTCGTAAGAGCGGAATTAAGCTATGAAACATGAGAGCGGGCATTAAAGGTCTTGAGCTCCCGAACCTTAGCAATAAATACAGCGAATAGTAACCTTAGTTTTTTATCCATAACAGCCGCTTTTAGAATTTACCAAACATCAATTTACCAAACATTTTTATGATAGTTTTTCAGCAAAAAACTGTTGTAACTGTCTGTAACAACAATACCAAACGGAGCCTAATTACATTATAGTTGTGACCTCGTACACTTTAACTGAAGCTGATTTATTTTATATTCATAGAATATTTGTCCCTAGATTTGCTTCTAGTCCTTGTTGAATTCCGATTTCGACCCGCAGATTTTAAATTCGGATGCCAAACGGTAGGTCCGTGTGAGATTTTAAAAACTAAACCCGGCCTGTTATGTTTTGGTTTGGATTTGGATTGTGTCCGGATATTTAAAATGTAAGTTCAGTTTAATTTGTTGGATTTTTCAAATTTGGAATGAGATTCGGATTTAATTCGGATACTGATGAATTAATATCTTAAAAAAATTATATAACTATAAAATTATGATGAATACATTATTTATTTAAAATTAGTATACGAAAATAAGGCCCCGTATGTTTTATACAATTCAATATATGTTTGAAACATAATATAATGTTATATAAATATGTAATTACATAACATGATAGAAGCACACAATAGATTTTTAATCGGATCGGTTCGAATCGGGTTGAATTTGGCTTTCGGTTTTCAAGTCGGGTTTGGTTGGCTAAAGGCAAAATTCATACTCCGACTTGATATTAATTTGGGTTTGAAACCCGAATTCAAAAATATTGAGTTCCATTAAACACATTTGGATCAAAATATATCGACTATTTATCGGATCGGTACAAAATGTTATCCCTGATAACAGATTGTATTATTATTATAGGGATTATTGTATATTTACTTTATCCATTTAGAGAATAAGCAAAATAAGCATATTTGTGTCTATAAATTTGGCATATTTTTATAGACGAAATTTTTGTGCTCACAGGACGTTTACACGAGTAAAAAGTTGATAAAAATAAAAAGTTGATAAAAAATTAACAATTAAACTTCTAATATGTGCTCACAGACATAATGATTTTACGGTATTATTCGAACCTCTTTAGCAAGAAGAAGCATATGAGTTTTCGTAAGCAGCCACCAAGACTTTCCATGACTAACAAATAGCGGAAAATCTAAAATAATTGATCGTTGAGTGATATCGATAAGAAATTCTCATGAAGAATAGTATTCCGGTTATCATATCGCTAAAAACTCAAGGATGAGAGCGTGAGTATGGTTGATCTTACAACTATCCATCCATGCATATGAAGTACAAGCTTTGAGTATTACTTTTCGACACATCTCTTTCCTGTAATCTGCAATGCAGTTGGACGTTCAGACTATATAATTCAGGTGAAATCGGATAGTTCCGATTTCACGTTCAGGCGAGTAATCCACGAAAGTCAAAACATAGGAACCGATGATATATGATCCGGTCTCAGAATCATAAAGTATATGTAAATATATATTTAAAAAAAAGGATAAATTTAAAAAAAAATACAAAATGATACTCGGTAGAGAAGACACGGTAACTGAAAAATGGAAGTCAACTACAATTTAGGAATTTAAAACTGATCCCCCTCAAAACACTATCCTAACATGAGAACTGTTGTCGTCTGTGATCTGCTACTCCGAGGGGCATCTCAGCAATAGCAGCATCACCATCTTGCCTGTAAGAAAACTAAGGAATGCCGCTTCAAGAAGCAGAAGGAAACATCCATCCCAATTAAGACTGCAAGCATCATGGTTTGTGGACTTTGAAACCAAATACTTTAGGAATATAGCTCTGCAATGTCTTCTGAGGTTTGAGATTCCCGTAGGTCATCAAAAACAGGTGAGGGAATGTCGTTCCAAAATAGGCTCCATCGAGGTCTAGATAAAGTTAAAGAAAGTTTGTGGGAAAATAATAATGAGCAATCTTAAATAGAATTATCTACATTACAACTTGCCCAAACCCGGTGGCAAGGAAATATCATGCAAAACATGCGGGCAGGCAACATACTAATTATTATTCAAATCCTTCAAAGTGCTGTGCAGATATGAGCTATAAGAAAATAAAAAATATACTCCAGAATGGAGGTTGCATATAATGGAAGTCATGTTAAATTACTGTATGACTACGTCTTTCCTCTTTAAGCAAATATCAATTGAGAAGGGATATAACAACATGTCTAAACATTATAATTTACTAGCTTACGGTCCGTGCGATGCACGGGTCTTGATTAATATTTATATATTTTTATTTTTATTTTATATAATTTTATTAGAATTTTATATAAATAATTAAATACTAAATAATGATTATATAATTATAATTTCATTATCTATAATTTCAAGTTAAGTTTACATAGTATGAATAGTATAATCATTGATGGGATCTTATTTATAAATAATAATGTAAATGTTTGTTTTTGTTAAGATTCGAACCTGAAAAATTTATTTTTAATTCTTTATAAATAATAATATAAATGTTTGTTGTTAACGGGATTCGAACCTGAGAACTTATATGTATCTTTATAAATAATAATATAAATGTTCGTTGTTGACGGGATTCGAACCTGATAACTTATGTGTATCTTTATAAATAATAATATAAATGTTTGTTATTGACGGGATTCGAACCTGAGACATTGTGTAGTGTATTTTTTAGTATTTGGATCTAACGGTTCTGATTATTTGATGTAGAAGATCTGACGGTAGTGATGAAAATGGATAACCAAAATAAGGGTTAACCAAATTACAAATTATACCCCATTTCGATTATTATAGTATATAGTATAGATATGCACATTAGTGCTGCCAGGTGTTAGCTGTGAGATGATTTAAATCAAAGGATACTTTCTTGAAACCTGGATCGAGGGGCATATATATCTTCACACTTTGGACAATAAATTTTTACAGTGGATTGTCGGGGAATATCTGATTGGCCAACAGCTAGGCAGGGTTGTCCGGAGCAGTAAACTCTAGGGCATCTACCAAACTCGGCATTCTTGTACTTCTCCATCTGCAGATAGCCAGCCATTGCCAATAATGATATCTAAAGAAGTAAAAGTCAACCGATGCTAAGATCAAGAAAAGAGGCTCACCATAGCAGCCTGCCCTTTAGTTGTCAACACATATCGGACATGGATAAGACCATAAAGCATCTCTGCGGCTGATTCAACTAATTCATGCTGCTCTTCTGTAAACATATCACCTACATATTACACCGACCATAGTTTTATATTTAAGAGCTGCTGTAAATTAATTTGTATATTTCCAACACCCAAACAAGCATCAAACAAATTTTAAAAGATGGAATGTAAAAGCAAAACCTCAAAGTTAAAGATAAGCTACTGGAAGCAAAAAAATCAAATTGTTCACACAGTAATAGACTAAAGCTGTCCAGATAGATTTACCATTAGAGGACTCAGCATCCAAAATCAGATCAAGTGCATGATCATAGTACGGGACTTGGCTGCTTAATCCACAAAGATTAAAATCATCTTGAATGTAATCCTCATCAACTTCACAGAAGAACTCATTTCCCCGCAAATTGCAAAACCAAGAAATCCATGACGAGTCATCCCCATCAGAACCGCTAACATCTGATTCCTCGCTATCGGTTTCAGATTCCTCTAATGTAGTTGCAAACAAAAAAAACCAGTAAATATGACGATAATTGATAATGTTTTTAAAATATACAGTATAGAGATATAAAGAGGCCACCAAACATATATAGACATTATAGCAACACAGAAAGTGCACTTATTTACTGGAGTTCTGCGCAAGAAGAGAGGCCCCGAGATAAAAGCAGCTAAGTTATTATACTAGAAACTTAATCACAGTGAAGTAAGCAAATAGATCCTTAAGATAACTTAAAAACAGTGCAAACATGTATCACTTAAAAAACCATATATAAAACACATTTTCAGGCTGGTCAACAATAACACAGCAATGTGAAGTACTGTGCTTCACTGAGATTCGAACTCGGTCAATAAGAAGCCATTAACTCAAGGAACCAACTTTAAGGTGCAACACACATTAGAAGAATTTTAAACTTCAGAGTATCAAAAGAACATTATCTGATACGGCACAAAAAAACATCCCCGCTAAAGAAAAGGTGTGATTTGTTATTGTGGATTGCTTTCCCGGCCTTTTCCCTTCCAACAACTAAATGAAAAATTAGCAAATAAATTAAGGCTTAGTGAAGATACATTTAGGGAAAAACAACTAACCTATTGGCCAAGTCATGAGGGAGCATATTTATATGACACTTGGATCGTAGATGTGAGGACCTGACTTTCACTTGGTGCTTGTTGCAAACAAATAGAACACAAATTATATACTCGACCTCTAAAGTTACCATTAGGAGTAAAAGCATCCTAGTATACTTCAGATAATGTATTCATTTTCAATTGTTATGTCTATCATTAATACAAGGGAAAAAAATCCCAGCCATGCAAAATGTATACAAAAAGCATAATTATTTGAAATGGTATCCATAGTTCCAAATGGCAAATGACATCCATGTATCACCCAGCCACCCCAAACAAAAGATGCATTCACAATTATTTAATACATTAAATAAACAATGTAAGATTTCCAATTTCATTTTAAAACAGCAATGAACTACAAATGACATTATAGATATGCAAGTGGGGGCTAAATTTTCGATGCAACATTTTAGATCACTGTATTTCTTACATTGATATACGCAAAACAGATACAGTCTATCAATGATTCAACAGCAACCAAAATCATCCTAGTTCCATATAATCAATCCATAAACCATAAAGTCCCACATCATAACTACTCAAAGAACTCGACTTTTCATGCTCATCCCAATTTAACACACATACAATATATTACACATATGCATATGTATTAAAAAATACCAACTACCTCTACTAAAAAAAAATCAACTTTCCACATTCACCCCAATTCAAGATTCAACTTTTAGTTGCAGCTACTCTCCCTCCCTCCCTCCCTCTCTCCCTCTCTTCTTAGTTACAGCTACTCTCTCTCTCCAATTCAAAATTCAGTTTTTAATTACAGCTACTCTCTCTCCCCCTACCCCCTCTCTCACACTTCTTGGTTACAGGTACACTCTCTCTCCCCCTACCCCCTCTCTCACACTTCTTGGTTACAGCTACTCTCTCTCTCTCCCTCTCTCCAATTCAAGAGTCAATTTTTAGTTACAGCTACACCCTCCCTCCCTCCCTCCCTCCCTCCCTCTCTCTCTCTCTCTCTCTCTCTCCCCCTACCCCTCTCTCACACTTCTTGGTTACAGCTACTCTCTCTCTCTCTCCAATTCAAGATTCAATTTTTAGTTACAGCTACACTCTCCCTCCCTCCCTCTCTCTCTCCCTCCCTCTCTCCAATTCAAGATTCAATTTTTAGTTACAGCTACACTCTCCCTCCCTCTCTCTCTCCAATTCAAGATTCAATTTTTAGTTACAGCTACACTCGCCCTTCCTCCCTCTCTTTCTTTCCCTCTCTCTCTCCCTCTCTCTCTCTCTCAAAACCCAAAACACACACACACCACACAAACACACACACACAAAACCTCAACTTTTCACAACCACCAAACCAAAGATCCAATCTTTACAAACAAAAACACACAAACCACCTGCTTTAAGCTCAACAGAAGTCTTCTTCTCCCCAATCAACATCGCCAACCGATCTTTACTCTTCAAACTCACTCCCCCTTTCGACGAAGACGGCGAAGATCTCTCCAAATGCTTGTCAAGCACATCATTAATCCTCTTCCGATTAGCTTGCCCTATCTCTCCCCCTCTTTTTCCATACATCTCTCCAATTGAATTTAAATATGCCCTAGCAACTATTCAATTGAGCCCCAAATTTAACCTAATTAGTAAAGAGAGTTGTGTGTATATAAAGAGCGAGAGAGAGGGAGAGAGAGAGAGAGAGAGAGAGAGAGAGAGAGAGTCACCGTTGGTGCCGGTTTTGGGACCAAATATACCGGCGGGGACAAGTAGCAACACTGTGATTCTATACTTGCATCAGCATTTTAAAAGCCAGCCTTTATATATACACAAAAGAAAATATATTAAAATATGAACAATAAATACAATTATATTAATTTTAAATTTTTTTTAGCAGTAGTAATATAATGATAATTAATTTTTTTGATCAAATAATAAAAAAATGGCAGCGTTAATGGTAAAATATAGATATTTTGAATTCCCTAAATACCTTACGTTAAACAGGGCGGAGAATAATGATTTTACTTCGATATTATTTTGTATGTCAACGGAAACATCATTTAAAGTTAATTTAAAATTAAGAGAAATGATAAAGGTTCCAAAAATATGTACTCAAAATAGGTACCAAATGATAATTGACAAGATTTGATTGATAATAATTTTTATAAAATAATGTACACATCTTGCATTAATATGCTTCCCATAAATTATAATTAGCCAGTTCATATTGGGAGTTATTTTGAAACCAATTTCAGTAACGCGATATTACTATCAAGTTTAAAGAACAAATAGATTAATTATATTTAAAAAAATCCTTGCAACCTTTTGAAACTGGTTTGAACTTTTTTTTAAACAAAAGTAAAAATTAAGAATTGTGTTGCAGATTTATGATTTATCATATGGAATAGCAGCTGTAAAGTAAAATGCAGCTGTACGAATGAATCCAGTGGCAAACAAGATATTATTGCAAGGTACAAAACTACAAATTAATTGATTTCCACTGCAGTAGAATGATTTAGATCCTAGTTTTCCAACCTTATGCATATGCAAAAATAAGTAGAACAGCAATAAGTGTCCACTAGGATTCAATCCTCAAACTGGCTGAACCATACTAGCTAAAGAGAGTTGCTTCACTAATATACACATACAGCTGAACAAAATGAAGATTAGGATCAGAAGAGATGCTATAGCAAACATGAGAAATACAAGCAAACATTTAGACGTCTTCTTAATCATCGTCGAAGTATTTCTCTTCAGCATCTTGATTTGCCTCCCTCATCCAGTGATCATCTAAAGTCTCGTCCTTGTCTATTTTTGAATAATCTAGATGCTGGTGATCTTCCCCTGACATAAACTTTTGCTGCATGATGTGAGTGAATTGATCCATTCGATCTTGCATTTCCTCTTCCGATAACTGGACTCCCTGATCAGGCATTACAGTTGTGGGTTGGGTGTTGCTGATATCGTGTCTTGTCGAGAGGACCTACATATATCAAGCATTAAGATGTAAGTAAACAAAAATTAGAACTGGATTGTAGAGCATCAAGCTGAGCTAAAGAATATGGTAGCCAACTCAAGCAGACATTGTAAGTACTCAGTGACCAGAAAAATGAAGATGAGCATTCAAATCCAGTATTCAACCTTAATTCATTCTATCCTATTCCCCTATTTCATTCCATCTCGGCCTCATTCCATTCACTCCAACCGAACACAATACAATGGCAAGGAAATTTGTGAGAGCATGTGGAGCAATTGTCTAACATCAAATCAAACTTAATCTACAGGAGAAAGACAAATTTGAACAGGGGAAGGCTTTGCTGCAGCCTTTCAGAACTCAAGAAAGCCTTAACCAACACTCAATTGTAAGCCCTACACATTTGTGAGTGTCTTGAGTCATCAATGTTCTAATAATGAATTTCAAACATTTACTAGTGCTTACAATAGCATAAATAGCCCAATACAAATGGAATGACATACGAACATGCAGAATTGCAGAGTTGTTTATAAATAATACAGCAATATATATATGATAAAAACACAACACAAACAGACATTAGTTTTATTTAGAGAAATTACCTCTGGCTTATGGGAATTTCCGATAGCATTGCCACCCTTCCTGCTTTCTTCTTCTTCATCTTCTTCACTCTCTTCTTCTTCTTCTTCTTCTTCACTTTCTTCTTCTTCTACTTCCTCTTGTCGCAATTCCATCTCATTCCCAACCCAATCCTTCTGAGCCACACCCAACCTCTGTTGTTCCCTCCTAATCTTAGCCACCAAAATCCCCTCATCAACCCGTCTCATCAAAGTATCTGACCACCTCTCCCCCGGTCTAGCCATTCTCCTCCCGCTAAGATCCTGATACTGCCCGACATACTCATGATGCAAATATGGCTCTCTTTCCCTCATAGCATCCTCCGAAAAATACTGCCCATCATATATCAACTTATCCATGTAAGCTCGCCTCCTATTCTTAACCTTCGCTGACCTCGACTTTAATTCCTCATCCGTCGGTCTCATCACACTCCTTAAATGATCTAAATGCCACTTCACTTCATAATCATCTCTCAACACATCAAATTCCTCCAGCTCCTCGAACTTCAATTGCGCTCCATATCTTTCTAAAAATTGAAGCAAACAAAATTAATAAACAAATCAAAGCACATTCGTATTGAACCAACACAAACACCACCTCTAATTACCTAATAACGAGACTTTTAATCAGCTAGTTACTATTTCACACTTGATCATATGTACATAATTTTCAGCAATTACACATAACCGGTGTGCTACTATGCGTGCTTGCGTTTTAACAACAGCTAAAGTATCTATTTAAATTCTTTCAGCCCCTCGTGCACACACATTATCAATAATTACGCAACAAGCAAGACCTTTCATTAAGAGCAAAAAACTCGAAAATACGCACAAACTCTCAGCAATTACACATAAGTAGCTACAATAAGTAAAAACAAGCATATACACAGTAGCATTGCAATTTAATAACGTGTGTGTAAATACTAAATAGCTCTTAATTTTATTAACCTATCGAAACCTAATTAATTTATTCACTATTACTCTAAAAAAATTACCAGACCGTAAAATTTTATTCATTTACCTCTACAGTTACTAATCTCTCCAGTATTACTCTATAAATATTCCAGGACTGTAAAATTTTATTTATTTACCGAGGATAACTAAATTATCCTTATTATTCCGGGACCGAAAATTTTATTCATTACTCGAGATACGAAATTAATTTATCGAGTATTAATTTATCGAAAACACGAGGATACCTACCTAAGAAGACGGGGACGTCGCGAGAGAGGAGGTCGAGGAGGAGGGACTTGCGTTGAGAAGGATTGACGGTTGCAGATTCAACAGCTTTGGGAAAGTATAAATCTTCTAGCTCCGACAGTCTTTCCGATATGCTTTCCATTGTTGCTCTTCCTATTGCCAACGACGTCGTTTTATCCACCTCCATAGTTGTCTTGCTTTTCGCTCTTCTCTTTCTCGTCTCGTCGCTCTTTGTATTTATAGGAAAAAATAGCAAAAGAAAACCTTCTCCGAGTCGGTTTGTGATTGCATCTTTGTTTCGGATCGGGTCGGGTCATAGGCAATCATCCAATTTTCATTTTTATAATTTCAATTGGTTACTAGAAGACTTGATTCTCGGTTCGGAAATTTGTTTGAACGTATATCATTCTAAACTATTATATTAAATACGAAATATTAAAATTTTGGTTGTTATTTTTTAATCATTTAATTCAGAACCGTTATATTAGATTGATGAGAACCGTTAAATATAATCTTAAAAATTATTAATAAAAGGTTATAAATTTTGAATCCTATCAGCAACATATTAAATTTCTAATATACAATATATAATAATAAAAATAATTGTGCATTGTAAAATTATTATACAAGGGATAATGTTCGAATCTCAATAATAATATATTAAAATTATTTTTAAAATATATAACGATAAAAATAACCGTGTATAGTACAGATTATATACAAGTTTATTTATATCATTTGTAAAGCATATAAGCATAATTATTAAAAAAATGGCTTTTATATTTTTATATATTAACACACATAAATTTATTAATCAACGACTTGGTTGTATTCTGTACCATTTATTTATTAGTATATAATTAATTGAGTTTGAAATGTTTTTTGAAGGACAAATAAGTTCTCTAATCTCTCTATTGCAAGTTTACAACAATCATAACTTAATAATCGCCAACTTTAATAGATGAATATTTTTCATTATCAACCGGCATATTGTATTTCCAATTTTGATAACCAAGTAATTTCATGAATAATTTATTTGATTCCAAAGCTATTGAGAGAAAATTATGAATGTGAATTAAAGTAGTATTCAATACAATGGACTCTTCTCATGAGTACTAGTACTACTGCTTCCCTGTAATTCTTTCCCAGACAATAATTCGTGTTTCTGGAATGAATCAAGACTACGCTCTACAATTCCCGTATGATGATCCAACATGAAATCGCATGTTAGAACAGACATTTTTTCCTCTTCCAAAGGACCACTATAAACTCGAACAAAAATATGTAATGAACGTGGTTTTAGGTTTTCGAGTACTTAGGCACAAGGCTTTTCTGTCTCACTAGCTCGTCCAGATCGTGGACGATTTTAAACACTGCGTCTGGTCTTGCCAGTCTCAGTGCTTTTTGAGACATGGCATGAAGCTCGTCTGCTTTCGGACCAAACCACTGAGAGACGATAGAAGCTATCTCTTTAGGTGATTTTGAGAATTTCCCCCATCCATTTTCCACCACGTATGGTACGTTTCCAACTTCCTGCAACACGAGTTCAGGGACCATTAAGAAAATCATCTTTGTAGAGCTTCAACACCCGTACAAATTATAATGTACATCATGCACAAGTTTGCACAGTAAATTGTAATACATATATAAGAAATCATGAGTGGATATACATACTTTATTTTACATATATTTATGTTGTAACAGTGAAAAGAGCAAAAGCCTCACGCCTCACTGTCACTTTCCCTTCTATGAAGTAATTAAAAACTTTAAAATTGTGTCCCGGCTCTTGAGGCATTGGTTTTTTACATTTCAAGTCATCATAAAGACTCCAGTGTCGACCTAAAAGAGATTTGCTATATATAAGGTTTATTTAAAAATTACTGTCAACCTTTTGCTGGTGTAAAAAAAATGCTGGCCTTTTATTTTATTTAGTGGATTCAAAAGTGTAAGACATAACGAAATATACTTTCAAGACAAAAGAAACATGTCAACGATTGTAATGAAATTCAAGTAGTAGGTACAAAATTGTAACATTAAAACAGAATTATAGCTTCTTGAGTTCTATACCTGTCCTGCAATGTAATCATTTAAGATAATGGGGAGGCCTCTAATCATGGCTTCAGCTATAGTCCCTGGACCAGCCTACAGGAGAGACCAGATGATCGAACAACAGCAATGATTCGACATGA
Source organism: Apium graveolens (assembly GCF_009905375.1). Taxonomy (NCBI): domain Eukaryota; kingdom Viridiplantae; phylum Streptophyta; class Magnoliopsida; order Apiales; family Apiaceae; genus Apium; species Apium graveolens. Next base: position 8,236,465 of record NC_133653.1, read on the forward strand.
GAAAAGAAAAGCCAGTACAAAACTATGAATATATATAACATCTATGTAAGTCTACCTTGGTAATTATGCAATCACAAGCCTCCATGCATTCCTCCATCTTCGTGACAAAACCCTTCACCTAAATTTTTTCAAAAAAGCTTATATATACCAGATATTCTTTGATCATAATTAATTTATGTATACTTCTTTTTCAATAGGAGCAACATAGAAGTATACACAAGAACTAATATAGAGTGTGTATGAAAGATTATATACAACTATGAGAGCATGTAAAGCATAATACGAAGACATAAAGAATTGCTAAAATTTGTCTTAAAAGATAACAATCTCTACTAAAATCAAATTATTCAGGAGTAATCCCATGTGGATACAAGGACAAAAAACACTGACCACTGAGTGGAATCTTAAACATCATAAACTATTTGATTTTGAAAGTGTTGGATTATATATACCTGAACGGGAATCTTCCAATCAATAGCAAGTAATCTGCTGGCTAGCTTTTTGTTACGACCACATATCACCAGTACCTGACCTACTGGGGCACCAAGATTTTCATCATATAATGAGTCCCCAAGTGCCCGAGCAGTAGTTTCAATAGGACCCATCCCTTCCCCACCACCCATTAGCAGCACAGCAGGAAGATCCACATCCATTCCGAGGTCTTTCCTCAGTTCATCCTATAGTTTATGACGGAAAATATAATTTCATATTCTCATATTAAATGAGAAATAAGGAATAGCATGAAAAGTAATATACTCGCTGGAATCATCCAAGAATGAAACAAATAATCTGACTAGTCAAATGGCAGTCTACAATAACATGTAAAAGGACTCGCAACTTACGATTTTAATCAAAACAAATAAACATATAACAAAAATGGATGCTAAGAAATGGTCAACATAATTTAGCAGTCGACGTGTCAACAGTCTTTACTGTCGAACACTTTGTGTAACTCTCATTATCATGTTCTTAGTATTGCTACATATTGTGGTATCACCTTTGGCTTTACATATTTTTTATATAACATCATCCGGCCCCCAGCTTACACTCATGCAAAGGTTAATCATATGAAGCCTATTAAAATATCGATCATCTGCCCCATCAATAAAAAAATTTATTTGTACAATGTACCAATAGTCACGGGCATGTTTCATGTCATTTAATAAAATGAAAAATTAGATCTCCTGACTCATATATATATATATATATAATATTATCTACCCAAATTGCAGCCCTTCTTGTACGAAGTGACCCATTCAACTCATCCACTACATAAGAAAGAAAAAAATTTCATGAATTTATAGAAAATTAGGTTGGTTTAGAGAGATATATATGGTGACAACTTTGTAAGAATAAGAGAGGTCTCACAATTAAATGAAAACATGACTTTCATATTCATTTATATTTTTCTGGTTTTACTTATCAAACTTGAGAACTCAGTAGTATCGGAATAGCTAGAGGATGGATTAAGAACCTAGTGACAAAGAATTATCGAAGTTCCTTTTGTTGAATTCTGGAACACGGTTAAAGGCCCTAGTAACACACGTTATCTAAATTTCTTCTCCTGACTTGATCAACAGATTACTATCTAGGAAAAGAAGACCTGCAAGTTCTGCACAAGTTCGAAGTTTTCCATTTTTGCTATTTAAACACACGCCCATTTTTCCTACAACCAGTCTTAAACGCGCAGCCTTCGGTAAAGGAAGGGAGTGAGGGCTATAACGCTAGAGCAAGACCTCTTAGGTGTTCAGGGTTATTTTATTATTCCTCATGCAACACAATTCTACTGCAAAAAAAATCATAATGGCAAACCTTCGGGCGAACAGCTTTGACAAATGAAGGTCTCACAGGAAGGCCAAATATTTTAATTTGAGAGGATTGAAGACCTGCTTTTAGTGCCCTTTTTGCCACCTCATTACTTGGACAATAGCATCTCGTCACTAGCTTATGAAACCTGTTCATGTATAAGCACGTACAGTATTTAAATTCAAATCTACCCTGAAAATTACCATAGAGTAAGCTAAATATGTTGTAGAGATTACCATGTAGGATGACAGGTGCTCAAGTCTGTAATTACAGTTGTGAACACTATTTTATCAAGCAGACCTTTAGACCTCAAGATACGAAGTGGAACATGCTGCATCAATGGATGTACGCTAATTATTATATCTGGCTGGTATTTCATCAAACCTGCAGCGACCTCTCTGTGAAATACAATACAATGAAATTAAGCGACAACATAAAATATAACAAAGGTTCATTCTGCCTGCGTAACTACTTGTAAAATACCCTCGCGCTTTGTTTTGTTGGAGAGGATGAACTTGGGAGAATATGGAATATAATTTGTACTTTATGTAGGTTAACATAAATCATCCATTGGCCATTCCATTCCTGTCGCTTTAAAATAGAGCTCAAACTACCAATTCACCTAATGAATGCTCTATCTCCTTTCTACCTATTTTCTTCACAACCCTAATCATAGAAAATGTGCACTCTTTTACTCTCTTTTTCTCGTCCTTCATTCAACATCCTTCTCTCCCTTTTAATTTTTTCATTTCACAACTTCTCATTCCGTTTCTACCTCATTCTAATTTTCCTGACCAAACAGAGCATCATCTTGGAATGCCTAACTTTAAAGTGCTACTTTAAGTGACAATTGCAATGCATAGAAATTTGTTGGAATCTACGTATTTGAGCCCTAACGACTGACAGGAAACTTGTGCCATTATATTTAACAACCGAAAACGAAATCAGAGTTTCTTTCCAAGAGGTTGAGGAACTATCCATAAAGCAGAAAAATGGATCACCAAATTATGCGCGAAACTACTGTTGGCTAAGACATTACTTACAATACCTATGAATTTAAGCCTCTACACACGCACACACATTCACAAGTTTATCTAGTACGAAAAAAGGCCCCATCGCAGTAGCACACAATAAATTAATTACAAAATTAAATATACTCCTCTGGATCAAAACTTTTAGATTGAAATTTCAGACTGAATCTAATCACTAGCATTAGTCTTGGCACTAGCTAAAAGTTTTTTTCCTTTTTTCTTTTGCTAAATACACCAGCTAAAAGGTGATATTGATATAGCTAAAACTTAACGAACATGGCCTTACCGAGCTACAAATGCTGAAGTTATAGCAAAATACGGTTGATGGATCACTTTTGGAGCTGACCCGTAGTATGTCACCCTCCACAAAGACCCATGTTTCACCAAAAAATTATAGCTCCTTGGCAGTTGATTAAAAGGACAAGGAGTATGATCTGTCCACAAATCAGTGACAAACACCTGCAGCAAACACTCTTCATAAAGCACAACATAATCAACCAAAATATACATTAATCGAATTATCAATACTTCAATCTTGATCAAACCTATACATCATAGTCCACAACTAACCTCATACTTATCCCCGAATTCTTGATTAAATGCAGCCTTTATAGCCTCAGCCGAAGCTCGATGACCCCCACCAGTATCACTCATCAAAATAAGCACTCTTTTCAGGGTTTTCGAGTCCACAACATTCAAATTTACCCCCACATCCTCAACACCATCATTCCCATTCCCTCCCAATCCATTACCATCCTCAACACTATTATTCCCACTAAAAGGAAACCCAATTTGAATCTTTTCACAATGAAACCTAACAAAACTATTAAACTGACTTACAAACTTCTTAAAGTTCGAAACTTTAGCATTACTAACACACAAAGAAGCCTTAAAGTTCACATTGTTATCACCAAATTTATCAAAACAAGCAAAATTAGACAACTTTGGAGAAACCCCATTTGAATTAAGACAAGTTAAGTTAGAATCAAATGCAAAATCAGCTAATTTATGTACAAGATTTAAGGGAAAGATGGGTTCTTGACTCACAGTTGAAGACTGCATAATGACTTATAAGTCACCCAGAAATGCCCAGATGAGATTAGAACTTATAAGTTGAAGTAGATTTTGGACAGGGGTTTGTGAACGCGGAGAGTGTTTTGCAACCACATGGAGAGGATTTAGAGGAGGAACTTGGGAGAGAATAAACTTGGGAATATTGTGAGTTCATGTGTATGCACCAACAAAACACCAAAGTCTCGGCAAAAATTCACATTAAAGTTGGGTTTTTGTTTTTTAATGTGAATTTAATAATTTAATTTTTTACATGTGGCAACTTAGAAATGTTAAAAAGATATTAAAGGTATGTTTGGGTCTGACAATGAACTGTTAACCGACATCATTTTCCGTGCATCCAATGGCCAGGATTTGTCTTCCACGGATACTAAGCGCCGAAACTTTTCTTTTCGCAGATATTTTGCACGGAACGTCTCTCCTTTTCGCGGATATTAAACGCGTAAGGACTGTACTTGCAATTTATAACCCTAAGTGATCATAATTGTGTTTTTGTGCCACATTTGTCAAATTGGAGAGCAAATTTGGGGATTTATTACTTTTGTTCATCCTTACTCACTAATTTTCATTGGGTAAGCTACATTTTTTGCTTTTTCTTGTTTTCATAATAGATAAGATGTTTGCTAGATTTGTAGGTAGAAAAATTTTGAAAAGAAATGATAAAGTTGTTCATAATGTTGTAATTAATGAAGTTATTGATGTTAGTGGTAGTTGCTCGCGTAATCATAACGTAGATTATCTGAATCTTGGTGATGATTGTGATGAAGATGTTTTGTTAGTGAAGATAGGTTTGAAAATGATGTTTTGCATGAAAGTAGTGAGTTTATGCATGATAGTAGTGAGACAAGGGTTAAGAGTGTTGTTGGAGAAGAAGATATTGTAATTCCTTTCTTGAGTCAAAATTTCCCTAATTTAGTAGCCGCGGAGAATGTAATTAGGGCTTACGCTTTGAAAAATGATTTTGCAATTAAGATCCAAAATACACAAAGGCGTGTGGACAAATCAATATATGCCCGTACTTATATTTGTAATTTAGCGGGAGAAAATCGCTATAAAGAACCCGTAGAGGATGAAGAAATTTTGATAGGAAGTGTCGGTAGTACGAAGAAGAAAAGGCGTAGAGATAAACTTCCTAGAAGTAGATGTAAATTTAGGATTTATGTGATTAATATGTGAAATACAAGGCATTGGGAGATAACGTCCTTGGAGTTAAATCACAATCACAATGTTGTGTCGTCATCTAAGATGAGTTTGATTTAAATGGAGCGACATGTAACCGCCGCTTAAAAGAATTTAATTAAGAGTTTCCATATTTCGCGTATCACACCTAGACAACAAATAAATATATTTGGAAAAATAAAAGGAGGAGAGGAGCAAGTAAGGTTTCATGCCCAGCATTTGAGAAATGTCGTGCGTGATTTTAGAAAGGATAATTTGGGTGTGAATGATGCTCAAGCCGGATTGGATATGTTACATCGGTTAGAAGAGGAAAGTTGAGGAAACTTTTTTATTTGGACTCTAATTGATGAAGAAGGAAGATTGAAGTGCCTTTTATGGGTTGACCATCGGTCGTTGTTGGCCTACAAAAATTTTGTATGTTATATTTTTTGTGCCTTTCACCGGGGTGAACCATCACTATCAATCGGTTCTCTTTGGATTTGCACTAATGCGTGATGAATTGAAGACTATATTTGAGTGGGTTTTGGGTACTTGGTTAGAGACCGTTGAAGGAAAAGCACACTTCGCTATTATCACCGATCAAGATCAAACCATAGTGGGGGCAATTCAATCTCAACTACCAAACACGACACATTTGTTGTGTTCGTGGCACATTAGTAACAAATTTCCGTGGAAGCTCTCAGCCTACTATGCAAGTGAAGAATTTAAAAGTGACTTCAACAATTGCATATATCACTCGTTGACCGAAGAAATTTTTGAAGATAGGTGGAAAGCATTGATCTTAAAATACAAGTTGGGAAATAATACATGGTTGCAAGGCTTGTATAATTTGAAGTATAAGTGGAATGATGCTTATACACGTAACATTTTTTTCGCGAGTCAAAAGACAACATTGAGAAGCGAAGGAATGAATGCTTTTTTTGATGTTTATGTAGGGTCTTGCACGGGGTTGAAGGAATTTATTGAGGGTGCACAAAAAGCTTTAGAAAGGCAATTCATTCGTGAAAAAGAAGAGGATTATAATACACGTCATAAAATTCATTGCATGCAAATGAAGACCGCCTTGGAGCACCATGCCGCTTCCATTTATACCAAAGAGATGTGCAAAGGATTTCAAGACCAATTGGTTGAGGCCGCAAAGTACTTTGTGGAGAAGGATAGAGATCGTTCCTTAGAAGATGTGGATGATACGTACTACAAATGTTATCGACCATTAATGCTTGAGTCTAAGAGAACCATTTACCTTGTTATCTTCAACAAGTTGTCATTAAGGGGTTCTTGCATATGTGGAATGTTTGAGCATTCGGGCATGCCGTGTCAGCACATTATTGTCATTTTGACAAAGAGGCGTGTGGCCGAATTACCGGAACATTTTGTGAAACGGAGGTGAACTAGGGATTCCAATAGAGTTGATGGTGTGTTGCCATATTACATGCCCGGAGATGATGCCTCATCCCATGATTTGACTCCTACGGAAATATTTAATCACATGACTTTGCTCACTATGGGGTTTAGTCATAATTGCATGACATCGAAGGAACGTTATGAGTATGTCGTGGGAGTTATTAGTCGAGAGACCGAAATTATTTAGAAAATGCCCGTTGATGGGGTGGAACGTGTTGGAAGCGAAATTGACACCAAAATAACTCAAGAAAGTGGAGAGAAGTTGCATGAAAATATCCTTGACCCCGTTGTTTCGAAAACAAAAGGGCGAAAAAAAGAGCACTGAATTAAAAGTCCCATTGAGAAACTTGCAAAGAAAAAAAGGAAATGCGGATATTGCAACGTGAAGGGACATGATGCTAGGAAATGTTTAGTGAAAAAAAAATCACTGTGGCCAGTTGTAATTAAAATTTTATATAATATTCCCTTATATATTGCTTTTATCATGCTTTACACTTATATTGGTTTTAGTAGGTCTACCTCATTTTACTAACATGCATTTCTTGTTATATATAGGTGAAAAGGGCAATACTTCGGATGACGAGTCGGTGTCTCACGTTAGCAACACATTCTTAGACTCGGAATCCGAATTGGATGTAATCGCTCGTGAATGGACCGACGAAATAGCACGGTTTAACGAAGCACCTCCATAAGCGGAGGAAGAAGACCCGGAGTTGCACCTTCCCGAAGAAGAGGCCTACCGTTCAAGGGTTTGGGCTGAAGCATGCCATTGGTTAACCTTTTCTTGCAAGTTTGAAAGAGTGTAGAGCAATATGCCACTTTACTTTCTCCATGTTTTGAACTTGGTAGGGAGTCCCCCGATGGCCCATGGAGACTATCCGAATGGGGTGGCGGTAAACTTGTGGAATGTGATAGGATCGCAGACATACGTAAGTTGAAGCCTCGTGAGGGTGCCACCCGGGACCAAGTACGCATTAAACATGTCAAGGGTTGGTTGTCCCACCTATGTGGCGACGATACCACCGCATGGGCTTGGAGGCGTGCACCATAGTGCAAATTCACTCTCTACGACGGGTCGAGTACCATTCTCATCATCATATGGAATGATCACGAAACCCATGCCAAAGTCACTGAAGGTGTGCTCCGCGAAGGTTGTGTTGTTGTGCTCTATTGGGTGACGTGCATTGTGAGGGCCGACGCCCCTCCCGGGGTCTCCACGCACCGACTATCGAGCGGCTTCTCTAACTTTTTAGAAATATTTAGTTATTTAGGGCAGCTCGTATGAGAATTCCCTTCTTTTAAGTATTTTGATGTATTTTGATGTAATGTTGTCAAACTAGACAAGTTATGCACTTATTTGGCTTTGAATTGCGACGATTATGTAATTTTTAATTTGTCATTGATCTATTACTTAAAAACTTATTACGTCAAAACACAACTTTATTTATGTGATATGAATTGGAATGCACAATTATTTTGTGATATCTATGTTGGTCATGCATGAGAATTTACATGCAAAGTTGGCAAAATAACCATTTATGTCATTATAGTAAAGTATTGGTTAAATTTTGAAAGTCATAAGCAGTGATGTTCTAATCAATATTTTATGCCATAATGTATTTGATAGATTTGAAATACATCACTTTCTTACAGATTTCAAAGAATAAAGGGGTAATTTTTTAAAAAACCTAATGTCGTTTCCGCGTAAAATATCCGCGGAAAGCCTTAACATGTCCGTGCATATTTTCTGCGGAAAGGTAATGACAGTTTTTTTGAAATGTGCCATTTGTAATGGCACATTCCCACCTGTTTCACAGGATACCAACGACAACAAAACATCACAATAACATCATAACAACATCAAGCCTGTAAAAATTCGCCAAAATTAGGCACCCTTCCAAATATAGCCCAAATCGCCAAAAATTTTGAAAACCTAAAAATTTAATGGTTCTCCAAACCCTTTAAAATTTACACACAAGTTGAATGGGGGCATTACAAATACAAATCAATAAAAAAACCAAAAAAAAGGACGGGAAAGGGACACGGTCGATAAACGACCGATATAAACGAAACATTTGTCACAACTCCATAAATCAAATGAAAAATACGTGAGGATGTTCGAATGTAAGGAAACAAGTTTAACTAAATGACAGAAGATCAACTAAACTACACAAGTTCAACTAAACTACACAACTAGACGAATGACCTAATTGCTACTCTTTCCGGCTACCCTCTCCATCATTTGCCTAATTCGATGCGTTGGTATGGGTTTAGCCCTCCCTGTTTGAATCTCCTTGGCAATCCTATAACGGAAAGTCTCCATGTCTGAGGCATTCCAACGCACTTAAGCGAGATCATATCCTTGCAAGGTGTAGTCCATATACTTGCACACATATACACCGCAATCTGAGTAGTTATCTTGTTTAGGCATTGAATCCCAAACATGAACTAAAATCTCTTCACTTGATACATTTCGATTCTTGCCAAGGTAACGAAGCATACTTTCAACAACTCCAACCTAACACCCAACAAAAAATAACATCACTTCACGAAAGTAATAAGGAAAGATTTTAAAGTTAAAATGTAAGTTGTGATTGAGGAACTATTACCACACACTCTTCTTCTTTGGGATATTTAGCGTTGTAGTTTATTGGATCAAGTACAATCACACCGCATTCCTTCATAGAAAATACCATGAGAATCCAGTGATTCTTATTCATGTTCGCATGAAGAAATATGTAGTCCACCTGGTTAATTGGTGGACCTGTCCCACAACTCCCCCAAGTAACAAAGAAATGTTTGGCCTTCATAGAATGGGGATGCGAGTAGTCCACACTCTTCTCCAACTCCATAAAAAGTGGATCCATGAAGTAGTAAGAAGGCATCCTCGGATACACCCTCGCTGCAACTATGGCTTCCTCACGATCACGCAACAACCACAGCAAGAAATGGGTTATCACACAACAATTGTAGAATAATACATTCTGAAATGAAATAAAAAGAAAAACATAAATGAAAGAAGGTTAAAGATTATACTATGTAAGCATATATGATCCTATCATCTAGCCATCCTCTGGGTTGCAAACTCTGCATAACAGCTGCTTCCAAGGTCCACATAAGATCGTGTTTAATACGAGTCATCACGGGAAAACCTCCCCATACCAATCCCTCCTAATAGCCTCCATCCTCTCCCGCTTTAGCCTCTTATTTATCTCCCATTTCTGTTCCATAGGGCGGCGAACATCCATCTTCTGGTCCCTCGAAGAAGACGACGCTGCTGCAAATACAGATGCATGTGTAGGGGCCCGTGACACCTGCTGAGACGGCTGTGTCATGTCAATGACATCTGGCTCTCGACTACCTCCAACTGTAGGCCTCATCGCCTCGGGAGATAGATGAACATGCTGTTGGGTTCCGAAGGCATAAAACGCAGCGGATAAACGTAAATAAAACAAAAATTCGAAACCCAAAACAGGATCCATGTATAATTATGGGCAGATTATGGAGATAACGAATCATACATTTCAAGAGCTTAACTTTCACGAACTCAACGGAGATCCTAGCTATCACGCTTTGTGTCTACCTCTCGGAGAAACACCTCTATGGTATCCACACGAGCACCTTCAAGAACGTCTCACGAACTTGACTACAGAATGGATGTACTAGCCTCCTTCTTGACGATCTGAATTGCCTCTGCCTCTCTTTGCTGCTAGGGTTTTTTCTTAAAAACGTACAAGCCTCTTCAACCTATCATTATCTATTTATAATGGCTGATTAAAAAGGCCCATAATAGCAAAACCCAACCCTAGTAGGTATTGGATTAAATAATAAAAACGAATTTCTATTATTTAATTAATAACTAAGTCATACTTAATTATTATGGGCAAAAACATTCTTTTTAATTCGAATTTATATTATCTCAATTAAGTCTTACTTAATTATAATAAATTCAAATAATCATCAATTAATTTAAATCCATAATTTAAATTAACTATTCCATTAAGTGCTCTATTTGTGCGACCCTATAGGCTATTATTTAATTGGCAATAATTTTATTCTCTAATAAAATTATAAACAATGAGCGGTATCTAGTAATACATCATTGTTACCCAATTAAACAATAATTAAATCGTGATTAGATAAAACCTTTCGTGATTAATATTTTTCGTGTAATATAATCCCTTTAACCATACATATTATAGATTAAACTCGAGGCATGTATTTAGTCATCCTCTTCAACATTTAATCGGGGTTTACTTGATCCATGAGTAGATTATCGAGACAAATCATTATTTGAGCATGGCCATGCTTTTATAATCTCACTCAATCAAGAGGCCAATAATATCTCTCCTAATTATAGGAGGGTTAAATCCTTTATCTATCATTCATATTTCTTATACGACTCATGATATACCCGATGTCCACTTTTATCATCACCCGATCAAAAGTAACTTTTAATGTAGTCAAAGTATATTAATCCTCGTATAGAAATATAATGATTTCAAGTCAAAGGATCGTTACACCATTATCACTGTGAGTCTTTCTTATGACTTTATTAAACATGAAGAATCTCACTGTGGGTCTGTCCAGTACCATGTACTCTCACATGTACCTATGTATTGACTTTAGTATCCCCATACTTATAACCAATGAGATGTGGTTATCTTGTCAAACAACATACTAGTCTATCTATGTATTATTATTGTCCTATATAATAATACTCGACTAGGGACCTTTAAGAATATGATATATTATATAATCTCAAGTTCAAGTCATGTACTTAAACTATACAATTTGTATCATGATTCTAAGGGCATTTATTATGCTAACAAAATATCACAGTAATTAAGGTCATAATAAATACATTTATTGAATGATCAACTGACATAAAGATTATAAAAGAATAATGTATTGCCTCTAGGGCACCTACACTAACAATCTCCCACTTGCACTAGAGCCAATCACCCATATATCTAATACCCATGGAACTAGTGTGACCATCGTGCTTCTGCTGCGACAAGCCTTTGGTCAGTGAGTATGCAATGTTATCATTTGTGTGCACTTTATATATGTGTATATCACCCCTTTCATTAATCTCTCGAATAAGGTGAAATCTCCTGAGTATATGTTTAGCCCGGGAGTGTGATCTAGGTTCTTTAGCCTGTGCAATGGCTCCATTATTATCGCAGTATAGATCAATGGGATCTGCGATCGATGGAACCACTCCCAAATCAGAAATGAACTTTCGAATCCAAACGGCCTCCTTAGCTGCTTCACAAGCTGCAGTGTACTCAGCCTCCATTGTAGAATCAGCTACTGTTTCTTGCTTTGAACTCTTCCAGCTTACAACACCTCCGTTTAGACAAAACACAAAACCAGACTGTGATACAGTATCATTTCTGTCTGTTTGGAAACTTGCATCGGTGTAACCTTTTACAACGAGTTTCTCTTCTCCTCCATACACCAAGATTGAATCTTTAGTTCTTTTCAGGTACTTAAGAATATTCTTAACTGTCGTCAAGTGACCTTCACCCGGATTAGACTGGTATCTGCTCGTCATGCTCAAAGCATACGAGACATCTGGGCGAGTACATACCATTGCATACATGATAGATCCAATTGCTGAAGCATATGGAACTTTATTCATGTGGTCCTTCTCATCCAATGATTTCGGACACTGGTCCTTAAAGATCGTTATCCCTTGAGACACGGGGACATATCCCCTTTTTGCATTTTGCATTCCAAAACGATGCAAAACCTTATTAATGTATGTGCTCTGACTTAGACCGATCATCCTTCTAGATCTTTCTCTATAGATCCTCATTCCTAGAATGTAGGATGCCTCTCCTAAGTCTTTAATGGAGAAATTGCTCCCTAACCAAGTCTTAACAGCCTTTAGAGAAGGTATGTCATTCCCCATTAGTAGTATATCATCAACATATAGTACTATGAATGCCACATAGCTCCCACTAACCTTCTTGTAAACACACGGTTCATCTTCATTTTGAACAAAGCCATACTCTGTGACTATTTCATCAAAACGGATATTCCATCTCCTAGAGGATTGCTTCAATCCATAAATGGATTGACGCAATTTACATACCTTGCCAGCATTCCTTGGATTGACAAAACCCTCAGGTTGTGTCATGTACACATCCTCTTCAAGACTTCCATTAAGGAAGGCTGTTTTGACATCCATTTGCCAGATTTCATAATCATGGAATGCTGCAATGGCAAGTAAAATCCTTATAGACTTGACCATGGCCACTGGTGAGAAAGTTTCATCAAAGTCAATGCCATGAATTTGTTTGAAACCTTTTGCAACCAGCCTAGCTTTATAGGTCTGAACATTTCCATCCATGCTTTTTCTTCTTAAAAACCCATTTGCACCCTATGGGTTTTACCCCTTCAGGTGGATCAACCAAAGTCCATACTTGGTTTTCGTACATGGAATCTATCTCGGATTTCATGGCTTCAAGCCATCTCTTAGAGTCTGGACTGTTCATAGCATATTGGTATGTGAGAGGCTCATCTTCATCTATGAGCATCAAATCACCACACTGAGTCATGAGAAATCCATATCTTTCTGGCTCATGGCGAAATCTACCAGAGCTATGAACAACCTGTGTTTGTTGAGCATTATCATTATTCTGCTCTTGTTCCACTTCAGGTTCAATGTTATTTTGCGGTTCTCGATCTTCATCGAGATCTATAGTTCTCCCACTGTTTCTTTTGGAAACAAAATCTCATTCCATGAAGACAACATCTCGAGCAATAAACACTTTCTGCTCAGAAGGACTATAAAAATAATACGCCTTTGTTTCATTAGGGTATCCTACAAAAATGCACTCTTCGGATTTAGGTCCAAGCTTGTCAGATTCTTGACGTTTCACAAACGCCTTACATCCCCAAACTTTCATAAAGTTCATGCCTGACCGTTTCTCCTTCCATATCTCATATGGAGTCTTTTGAACCTTCTTAGTAGGAACACGGTTAAGTGTGAAAGCCGTTGTTTCTAGAGCGTAACCCCAGAAACTAATTGGAAGATCTGCATGACTCATCATCGATCGCACCATGTCCAACAAGGTGCAATTTCTCCTCTCTGAAACTCCATTCCATTGAGGTGTTCCTGGAGGAGTGAGTTGTGATACAATACCACACTCTTTCAAATACTCTCTAAATTCGGTGCTTAAGTATTCACCCCTACGATCGGATCGTAAGATCTTAATACTTGCATCTCCGCCAATTTGCTTCTCTACTTCAACCTTGTATTCTTCAAATTTTTCAAAAGAATCGGATTTGTTCTTCATAAGATATACATATCCATATCTACTGAAATCATCAGTAAATGTTATGAAGTAGTAGTAGCCTCCTCTAGCCATTACACGCATTGGGCCACATACATCACTATGTATTAGCTCCAGACATTTAGTGGCCCTTTGACCCTTACCAGTGAAAGGGGCTTTAGTCATCTTACCAAGCAAACAAGATTCGCATTCTTGGTATGATTCAAAATCAAACTTATCCAAGTATCCATCCTTATGTAATTTGGATATGCGTTTCTCATTTATGTGGCCTAGACGACAATGCCAGAGGTATGTTTGATTTGAGTCATTCATTTTAAGTCGTTTGTTTTCTATATTACAGACAGGGTTATCTAAATCAAGAACATATAAACCATTAAATAAACACGCAACACCATAGGTTAAATCATTCAAAGCGAAAGAGCAAGTGTTGTTCTTTATTGTAAACGAAAAACCTTTCTTGTCCAAACAAGAAACAGAAATAATGTTTCTGCAAATCGCAGGCACGTAAAAACAGTCTTCTAGTTCTAAAACAAGCCCAGAGGGCATAAATAAATAATAAGTCCCTACAGCTAAAGCAGCAACTTTTGCTCTATTGCCTACTCTTAGGTCCACTTCTCCCTTAGCCAAAGTTCTACTTCTCTGCAGGCCCTGCACATTTATACAAATGTGAGAAGCACATCCAGTATCAAATACCCAAGATGTAGAAATAGACAAATTGACTTCTATAACATAAATACCTGATCCAGAAATCTGAACTGCTTTCTTTTTCTTCAGATCCTCCAAGTAAATTGGACAGTTTCTCTTCCAGTGACCATCTTTCTTACAGTAGTGACATTCACCCTTGGTCACACCACCTTTAGGCTTTAAAGCCTGTTTGGGACCTGACTTTGGCTTGGGTGTAGAATCAGATCCAATCTTCTTCTTACCCTTCCATTTGCCCTTCCCTTTGGCCTTACCTTTATTTCCCACCATCAGTATGGGAGCAGGTTCAACTGTCTTCATGTTGGTCTCATATGTTCTCAACATATGCAATAATTCAGTAGGTGTTTTGTCAAATTCATTCATATTGTAGTTCACAACAAACTGAGTGAATTTGTTGTTCAAAGAATTCATGATTAGGTCAATACCAGTTTCCGGACCAATCAGGAAACCCAAAGTTTCAAGGTACTCAATGTAACCAATCATCTTCAGAACATGTGGGCCAACTGCTTCACTCACCCCTTGTTTGCAATTAAAAAGTGACTTACTCGTGTTGAACCTTTCTTGACGAGTTTGGCTTGCAAACATGCTTTGCAAGTGCTCATTGATAGTATATGCATCCATATGCACATGTTGTCTTTGAAGCTCAGCACTCATAGTTGCCAATATAAGACATGCAACATCATTTGCATCATTCTCATCCCTCGTGCGTGCTGCTCGTTCATCAGCAGTAGCACCCTCAGGAAGGGGGCCTGGAGGAGGAATATCAATGACATGAAGCTTGCGCTCCTGCCTGAGGACAATTCTCAAATTCCTCTGCCAGTCTAGAAAGTTGTTTCCTCCTGTCAGCTTGTCCTTCTCAAGGACTAAACGTACGGATAGTGTGTTTGTGTTGCTTGCCATTACTCAGTATCTACAATAATAAAAGCGCAAAATAAACATTAGATTGTTTGAGTTGAAATTTTATGTTCATATGATTATGATATATTCATAATATATCTCCCACTATTTTTTTATCAAATTAATAGCCCTAACTATTAATTCGGAAAGTATATCCCATAAATCTTTCTAGTGAGCCAAGATCCATATTTCGTCATGTTCTAAGTCAACCCTTGGTATCCTTAAAACATGATTATTTAGGTAGACAACAGTTGTCAATTATATCATATATAATTCTTGGATATTTTGGTGAACAACAATTGATCTTATCTATCTAATAGATTTTTAACCAAACTCTATGCTTCTAAGTTCATAATAGTTGAATATAACCGTTTATATTCACCTTATTATGATGACTCAGTTAAGTTAGACCCAATGATACAACGTCCAAATATAACCGTTTATATTCGTCGCATTTCACCATGATAGATAGGAGTCCCCTGCCACTGACAGCCCTTCCCCTTATCGATCTAGGATTTAATGAGTGTTCATTCATTGGAAAGCATCTGATTAAAACTTAATATTTTTACTTAGGGATTTTTAATTTAGAACGATCATGATCCCATCATAAAGAGATTCCCAATTTTTCCTTGAATAAAATACTTCAAATCAATACTCGTCAATGGTTTGATTTCCAGGTAGTGGAGGAGTCACATCGGTCTCACTTAAAACCCACAGCCTTACAAGTTCTATGAACCCGTTGTTGACAAAATCGCCCCATGTCAGAAATAAAGAAAATTCGTATTTTATTTCGTGTTTCATAAACACGAGAATCTCATGATCGTTTGTTAATTTTAAATCTTGAGTCGTTACAGATTTTATCTTATTTAAAGGCATGGCATGGGTGATGTATCTAATACATACATGCATCATTAATCTAATTAAAACATACATTTTCTACTCTACACATACTATTTATACATCATATGAAAAGTGCGTAAAGTAAATGTGCAATAGTTATGGCCCAATCCTATGTGATCTTTTCAGGCTAATGAAAAGATCAAGGTCAGTCTATGGTGTAAAAATAACTATTACATATGTCTTCTCTATTGCTTCCATTGTCTCCTTGGCCTCCATAGGATGCCTCCTCTTTCCCTTGTCCTTCTTGGATGTTACATTAAGAATTATACTAATGAACTTACAAAAGAACTCGAGTTACATTTGAGATAAAACAACTACAAATAGAAAACGACATGCAAGTCGTATTTATTACAAACCAAAAGAATAAACCATTACAACTAGGGTCTTAAGGGCATAACTATGCACCATGCTCAAGTAACCATTAAAGAACATGATAGATCATATAAAGATGACATACTATTTATCACTTATCATGATCCAATCAAGAATAATAAATAAGTAAAGTATATGTCATAAGCACAAATTTAGAAACAAAACCCTAAGCACGCGGATCGACCTCCGTGTGCAAAATCAAGTATCAGAATACTAGCAAAACATGTATCAGAATACTATTCCAGAAGCATGTATCAGTATACACACGATCCATATCCCAGTTACCAAAAACATGTATCAGTATACATATTTTAAGAGATCGCATATATATGAGTTATGACAGATCTTAAACATACTAGTATCATCATATAGATCATTAACAGATTTATCATATCATTCATATAACATAACTGTTATCATGGCAGACTCATATAACATAACTGTTATCTTGGCAGACTCATCACACATGCATACTTGTAAAAATACAGTAAACACGTAACCAAATCAGCCCCTTATACACGTAGCTCTGATGCCATTATTGGGTTCCGAAGGCATAAAACGCAGCGGATAAACGTAAATAAAACAAAAATTCGAAACCCAAAACAGGATCCATGTATAATTATGGGCAGATTATGGAGATAACGAATCATACCTTTCAAGAGCTTAACTTTCACGAACTCAACGGAGATCCTAGCTATCACGCTTTGTGTCTACCTCTCGGAGAAACACCTCTATGGTATCCACACGAGCACCTTCAAGAACGTCTCACGAACTTTACTACGGAATGGATGTACTAGCCTCCTTCTTGACGATCTGAATTGCCTCTGCCTCTCTTTGCTGCTAGGGTTTTTTCTTAAAAACGTACAAGCCTCTTTAACCTATCATTATCTATTTATAATGGCTGATTAAAAAGGCCCATAATAGCAAAGCCCAACCCTAGTAGGTATTGGATTAAATAATAAAAACGAATTTCTATTATTTAATTAATAACTAAGTCATACTTAATTATTATGGGCAAAAACATTCCTTTTAATTCGAATTTATATTATCTCAATTAAGTCTTACTTAATTATAATAAAATTCAAATAATCATCAATTAATTTAAATTAACTATTCCATTAAGTGCTCTATTTGTGCGACCCTATAGGCTATTATTTAATTGGCAATAATTTTATTCTCTAATAAAATTATAAACAATGAGCGGTATCTAGTAATACATCATTGTTACCCAATTAAACAATAATTAAATCGTGATTAGATAAAACCTTTCGTGATTAATATTTTTCGTGTAATATAATCCCTTTAACCATACATATTATAGATTAAACTCGAGGCATGTATTTAGTCATCCTCTTCAACATTTAATCCGGGTTTACTTGATCCATGAGTAGATTATCGAGACAAATCATTATTTGAGCATGACCATGCTTTTATAATCTCACTCAATCAAGAGGCCAATAATATCTCTCCTAATTATAGGAGTGTTAAATCCTTTATCTATCATTCATATTTCTCATACGACTCATGACTCATGATATACCCGATGTCCACTTTTATCATCACCCGATCAAAAGTAACTTTTAATGTAGTCAAAGTATATTAATCCTCGTATAGAAATATAATGATTTCAAGTCAAAGGATCGTTACATCATTATCACTGTGAGTCTTTCTTATGACTTTATTAAACATGAAGAATCTCACTGCGGGTCTGTCCAGTACCATGTACTCTCACATGTACCTATGTATTGACTTTAGTATCCCCATACTTATAACCAATGAGATGTGGTTATCTTGTCAAACAACATACTAGTCTATCTATGTATTATTATTTTCCTATATAATAATACTCGACTAGGGACCTTTAAGAATATGATATATTATATAATCTCAAGTTCAAGTCATGTACTTAAACTATACAATTTGTATCATGATTCTAAGGACATTTATTATGCTAACAAAATATCGCAGTAATTAAGGTCATAATAAATACATTTATTGAATGATCAACTGACATAAAGATTATAAAAGAATAATGTATTGCCTCTAGGGCACCTACACTAACAATCTCCCACTTGCACTAGAGCCAATCACCCATATATCTAATACCCATGGAACTAGTGTGACCATCGTGCTTCTGCTGCGACAAGCCTTTGGTCAGTGGGTCTGCAATGTTATCATTTGTGTGCACTTTACATATGTGTATGTCACCCCTTTCATTAATCTTTCGAATAAGGTGAAATCTCCTGAGTATATGTTTAGCCCGGGAGTGTGATCTAGGTTCTTTAGCCTGTGCAATGGCTCCATTATTATCGCAGTATAGATCAATGGGATCTGCGATCGATGGAACCACTCCCAAATCAGAAATGAACTTTCGAATCCAAACGGCCTTCTTAGCTGCTTCACAAGCTGCAATGTACTCAGCCTCCATTGTAGAATCAGCTACTGTTTCTTGCTTTGAACTCTTCCAGCTTACAACACCTCCGTTTAGACAAAACACAAAACCAGACTGTGATACAGTATCATCTCTGTCTGTTTGGAAACTTGCATCGGTGTAACCTTTTACAACGAGTTTCTCTTCTCCTCCATACACCAAGAATGAATCTTTAGTTCTTTTCAGGTACTTAAGAATATTCTTAACTGTCGTCCAGTGACCTTCACCCGAATTAGACTGGTATCTGCTCGTCATGCTCAAAGCATACGAGACATCTGGGCGAGTACATACCATTGCATACATGATAGATCCAATTGCTGAAGCATATGGAACTTTATTCATGTGGTCCTTCTCATCCAATGATTTTGGACACTGGTCCTTAGAGATCGTTATCCCTTGAGACACGGGGACATATCCCCTTTTTGCATTTTGCATTCCAAAACGATGCAAAACCTTATTAATGTATGTGCTCTGACTTAGACCGATCATCCTTCTAGATCTTTCTCCATAGATCCTCATTCCTAGAATGTAGGATGCCTCTCCTAAGTCTTTAATGGAGAAATTGCTCCCTAACCAAGTCTTAACAGCCTTTAGAGAAGGTATGTCATTCCCCATTAGTAGTATATCATCAACATATAGTACTATGAATGCCACATAGCTCCCACTAACCTTCTTGTAAACACACGGTTCATCTTCATTTTGAACAAAGCCATACTCTGTGACTATTTCATCAAAACGGATATTCCATCTCCTAGAGGATTGCTTCAATCCATAAATGGATCGACGCAATTTACATACCTTGCCAGCATTCCTTGGATCGACAAAACCCTCAGGTTGTGTCATGTACACATCCTCTTCAAGGCTTCCATTAAGGAAGGATGTTTTGACATCCATTTGCCAGATTTCATAATCATGGAATACTGCAATGGCAAGTAAAATCCTTATAGACTTGACCATAGCCACTGGTGAGAAAGTTTCATCATAGTCAATGCCATGAATTTGTTTAAAACCTTTTGCAACCAGCCTAGCTTTATAGGTCTGAACATTTCCATCCATGCCCTTTTTCTTCTTAAAAACCCATTTACACCCTATGGGTTTTACCCCTTCAGGTGGATCAACCAAAGTCCATACTTGGTTTTCGTACATGGAATCTATCTCGGATTTCATGGCTTCAAGCCATCTCTTAGAGTCTGGACTGTTCATAGCATCTTGGTATGTGAGAGGCTCATCTTCATCTATGAGCATCAAATCACCACACTGAGTCATGAGAAATCCATATCTTTCTGGCTCATGGCGAAATCTACCAGATCTATGAACAACCTGTGTTTGTTGAGCATTATCATTATTCTGATCTTGTTCCACTTCATGTTCAATGCTATTTTGCGGTTCTCGATCTTCATCGAGATCTATAGTTCTCCCACTGTTTCTTTTGGAAACAAAATCTCTTTCCATGAAGACAGCATCTCGAGCAATAAACACTTTCTGCTCAGAAGGACTATAAAAATAATACGCCTTTGTTTCATTAGGGTATCCTACAAAAATGCACTCTTCGGATTTAGGTCCAAGCTTGTCAGATTCTTGACGTTTCACAAACGCCTTACATCCCCAAACTTTCATAAAGTTCATGCCTGACCGTTTCTCCTTCCATATCTCATATGGAGTCTTTTGAACCTTCTTAGTAGGAACACGGTTAAGTGTGAAAGCCGTTGTTTCTAGAGCGTAACCCCAGAAACTAATTGGAAGATCTGCATGACTCATCATCGATCGCACCATGTCCAACAAGGTGCGATTTCTCCTCTCTGAAACTCCATTCCATTGAGGTGTTCCTGGAGGAGTGAGTTGTGATACAATACCACACTCTTTCAAATACTCTCTAAATTCGGTGCTTAAGTATTCACCCCCACGATCGGATCGTAAGATCTTAATACTTGCATCTCCGCCAATTTGCTTCTCTACTTCAACCTTGTATTCTTCAAATTTTTCAAAAGAATCGGATTTGTTCTTCATAAGATATACATATCCATATCTACTGAAATCATCAGTAAATGTTATGAAGTAGTAGTAGCCTCCTCTAGCCATTACACGCATTGGGCCACATACATCACTATGTATTAGCTCCAGACATTTAGTGGCCCTTTGACCCTTACCAGTGAAAGGGGCTTTAGTCATCTTACCAAGCAAACAAGATTCGCATTCTTGGTATGATTCAAAATCAAACTTATCCAAGTATCCATCCTTATGTAATTTGGATATGCGTTTCTCATTTATGTGGCCTAGACGACAATGCCAGAGGTATGTTTGATTTGAGTCATTCATTTTAAGTCGTTTGTTTTCTATATTACAGACAGGGTTATCTAAATCAAGAACATATAAACCATTAAATAAACACGCAACACCATAGGTTAAATCATTCAAAGCGAAAGAGCAAGTGTTGTTCTTTATTATAAACGAAAAACCTTTCTTGTCCAAACAAGAAACAGAAATAATGTTTCTGCGAATCGCAGGCACGTAAAAACAGTCTTCTAGTTCTAAAACAAGCCCAGAGGGCATAGATAAATAATAAGTCCCTACAGCTAAAGCAGCAACTTTTGCTCTATTGCCTACTCTTAGGTCCACTTCTCCCTTAGCCAAAGTTCTACTTCTCTGCAGGCCCTGCACATTTATACAAATGTGAGAAGCACATCCAGTATCAAATACCCAAGATGTAGAAATAGACAAATTGACTTCTATAACATAAATACCTGATCCAGAAATCTGAACTGCTTTCTTTTTCTTCAGATCCTCCAAGTAAATTGGACAGTTTCTCTTCCAGTGACCATCTTTCTTACAGTAGTGACATTCACCCTTGGCCACACCACCTTTAGGCTTTAAAGCCTGTTTGGGACCTGACTTTGGCTTGGGTGTAGAATCAGATCCAATCTTCTTCTTACCCTTCCATTTGCCCTTCCCTTTGGCCTTACCTTTATTTCCCACCATCAGTATGGGAGCAGGTTCAGCTGTCTTCATGTTGGTCTCATATGTTCTCAACATATGCAATAATTCAATAGGTGTTTTGTCAAATTCATTCATATTGTAGTTCACAACAAACTGAGTGAATTTGTTGTTCAAAGAATTCATGATTAGGTCAATACCAGTTTCCGGACCAATCAGGAAACCCAAAGTTTCAAGGTACTCAATGTAACCAATCATCTTCAGAACATGTGGGCCAACTGCTTCACTCACCCCTTGTTTGCAATTAAAAAGTGACTTACTCGTGTTGAACCTTTCTTGACGAGTTTGGCTTGCACCATGCTTTGCAAGTGCTCATTGATAGTATATGCATCCATATGCACATGTTGTCTTTGAAGCTCAGCACTCATAGTTGCCAATATAAGACATGCAACATCATTTGCATCATTCTCATCCCTCGTGCGTGCTGCTCGTTCATCAGCAGTAGCACCCTCAGGAAGGGGGCCTGGAGGAGGAATATCAATGACATGAAGCTTGCACTCCTGCCTGAGGACAATCCTCAAATTCCTCTGCCAGTCTAGGAAGTTGTTTCCTCCTGTCAGCTTGTCCTTCTCAAGGACTAAACGTACGGATAGTGTGTTTGTGTTGTTTGCCATTACTCAGTATCTACAATAATAAAAGCGCAAAATAAACATTAGATTATTTGAGTTAAAATTTTATGTTCATATGATTATGATATATTCATAATATATCTCCCACTATTTTTTTATCAAATTAATAGCCCTAACTATTAATTCGGAAAGTATATCCCATAAATCTTTCTAGTGAGCCAAGATCCATATTTCGTCATGTTCTAAGTCAACCCTTGGTATCCTTAAAACATGATTATTTAGGTAGACAACAGTTGTCAATTATATCATATATAATTCTTGGATATTTTGGTGAACAACAATTGATCTTATCTATCTAATAGATTTTTAACCAAACTCTATGCTTTTAAGTTCATAATAGTTGAATATAACCGTTTATATTCACCTTATTATGATGACTCACTTAAGTTAGACCCAATGATAAAACGTCCGAATATAACCGTTTATATTCGTCGCATTTCACCATGATAGATAGGAGTCCCCTGCCACTGACAGCCCTTCCCCTTATCGATCTAGGATTTAATGAGTGTTCATTCATTGGAAAGCATCTGATTAAAACTTAATATTTTTACTTAGGGATTTTTAATTTAGAACGATCATGATCCCATCATAAAGAGATTCCTAATTTTTCCTTGAATAAAATACTTCAAATCAATACTCGTCAATGGTTTGATTTTCAGGTAGTGGAGGAGTCACATCGGTCTCGCTTAAAACCCACAGCCTTACAAGTTCTATGAACCCGTTGTTGACAAAATCGCCCCATGTCAGAAATAAAGAAAATTCGTATTTTATTCCGTGTTTCATAAACACGAGAATATCATGATCGTTTGTTAATTTTAAATCTCGAGTCGTTACAGATTTTATCTTGTTTAAAGGCCTGGCATGGGTGATGTATCTAATACATACATGCATCATTAATCTAATTAAAACATACATTTTCTACTCTACACATACTATTTATACATCATATGAAAAGTGCGTAAAGTAAATGTGCAATAGTTATGGCCCAATCCTATGTGATCTTTTCAGGCTAATGAAAAGATCAAGGTCAGTCTATGGTGTAAAAATAACTATTACATATGTCTCCTCTATTGCTTCCATTGTCTCCTTGGCCTCCATAGGATGCCTCCTCTTTCCCTTGTTCTTCTTGGATGTTACATTAAGAATTATACTAATGAACTTATAAAAGAACTCGAGTTACATTCGAGATAAAACAACTACAAATAGAAAATGACATGCAAGTCGTATTTATTACAAACCAAAAGAATAAACCATTACAACTAGGGTCTTAAGGCCATAACTATGCACCATGCTCAAGTAACCATTAAAGAACATGATAGATCATATAAAGATGACATACTATTTATCACTTATCATGATCCAATCAAGAATAATAAATAAGTAAAGCATATGTCATAAGCACAAATTTAAAAACAAAACCCTAAGCACGCGGATCGACCTCCGTGTGCAAAATCAAGTATCAGAATACTAGCAAAACATGTATCAGAATACTATTCCAGAAGCATGTATCAGTATACACACGATCCATATCCCAGTTACCAAAAACATGTATCAGTATACATATTTTAAGAGATCGCATACATATGAGTTATGACAGATCTTAAACATACTAGTATCATCATATAGATCATTAACAGATTCATCATATCATTCATATAACATAACTGTTATCATGGCAGACTCATATAACATAACTGTTATCATGGCAGACTCATCACACATGTAAACTTGTAAAAATACAGTAAACACGTAACCAAATCAGCCCCTTATACACGTAGCTCTGATGCCATTGTTGGGTTCCGAAGGCATAAAACGCAGCGGATAAACGTAAATAAAACAAAAATTCGAAACCCAAAACATGATCCATGTATAATTATGGGCAGATTATGGAGATAACGAATCATACCTTTCAAGAGCTTAACTTTCACGAACTCAACGGAGATCCTAGCTATCACGCTTTGTGTCTACCTCTCGGAGAAACACCTCTATGGTATCCACACGAGCACCTTCAAGAACGTCTCACGAACTTGACTACGGAATGGATGTACTAGCCTCCTTCTTGACGATCTGAATTGCCTCTGCCTCTCTTTGCTGCTAGGGTTTTTTCTTAAAAACGTACAAGCCTCTTTAACCTATCATTATCTATTTATAATGGCTGATTAAAAAGGCCCATAATAGCAAAGCCCAACCCTAGTAGGTATTGGATTAAATAATAAAAACGAATTTCTATTATTTAATTAATAACTAAGTCATACTTAATTATTATGGGCAAAAACATTCCTTTTAATTCGAATTTATATTATCTCAATTAAGTCTTACTTAATTATAATAAAATTCAAATAATCATCAATTAATTTAAATCCATAATTTAAATTAACTATTCCATTAAGTGCTCTATTTGTGCGACCCTATAGGCTATTATTTAATTGGCAATAATTTTATTCTCTAATAAAATTATAAACAATGAGCGGTATCTAGTAATACATCATTGTTACCCAATTAAACAATAATTAAATCGTGATTAGATAAAACCTTTCGTGATTAATATTTTTCGTGTAATATCATCCCTTTAACCATACATATTATAGATTAAACTCGAGGCATGTATTTAGTCATCCTCTTCAACATTTAATCCGGGTTTACTTGATCCATGAGTAGATTATCGAGACAAATCATCATTTGAGCATGGTCATGCTTTTATAATCTCACTCAATCAAGAGGCCAATAATATCTCTCCTAATTATAGGAGGGTTAAATCCTTTATCTATCATTCATATTTCTCATACGACTCATGATATACCCGATGTCCACTTTTATCATCACCCGATCAAAAGTAATTTTTAATGTAGTCAAAGTATATTAATCCTCGTATAGAAATATAATGATTTCAAGTCAAAGGATCGTTACACATTATCACTGTGAGTCTTTCTTATGACTTTATTAAACATGAAGAATCTCACTGTGGGTCTGTCCAGTACCATGTACTCTCACATGTACCTATGTATTGACTTTAGTATCCCCATACTTATAACCAATGAGATGTGGTTATCTTGTCAAACAACATACTAGTCTATCTATGTATTATTATTGTCCTATATAATAATACTCGACTAGGGACCTTTAAGAATATGATATATTATATAATCTCAAGTTCAATTCATGTACTTAAACTATACAATTTGTATCATGATTCTAAGGACATTTATTATGCTAACAAAATATCGCAGTAATTAAGGTCATAATAAATACATTTATTGAATGATCAACTGACATAAAGATTATAAAAGAATAATGTATTGCCTCTAGGGCACCTACACTAACACATGCTAGAACAATGGAGCCTTATATGTCGGACCTCTAATACCCTGCATGAATCGACAGTATGACTTCACAAACATGGGTGCAATACTCCCAAACTCCTGTTCATACTCAAGGGAAATGCTGGTATCCATAGCCTGCAGGCATGCTAACCCCTTCTGTGTCTGCAAAGATATTTGTGACATATAATCAGATGCGACTATAATGCAAGGGAGGAAAAGGCCAAATAATATAGGAGTACAGGGGGAATTATAAAATACATGGGATTTGTTAAACAACTCCTTCGTGCTGTACTGTGGCTCTGGCACTGGTTGTGGCTTCCCCACACGCATTTGTGCAATGAGTACCACTGCATATAGCCTGTGTCATCAACTGAGTCTGGAAGGTCAGCCACTACAACCTCCGGATGATGACTAAAATGGGTCCACTCACCAATCTCAGCAAACCATATACCCTGCCAGTCATTGGGATTGAACAGAATCATAGGCTTCATATACTATGTCATGTTAACTGGTGACCGTGGGATACCCTGTCTGTACCCGAACTGTCTCATCACCCTATCAGAATGTTGATACTCAATAACATCATAATATAGCACTGGAAACCTGGAAAGACCAAAGAAACGAGCCTCCCAATCCTCAACAGATATGGTCATGATCCTCATCTGAATCCTCCTCCACCTCGTGAAAGTGGGCATATGGCATCCACGCTACAATATTAGCTGCAACTCCATCAAACTCGCCTCTATAATGTGGCAAACTATGATGAGGCGTCAATCTACTATCGCGCCTACCACTATCCCATTTCCTTTTAGCCGCAACAACAATCCCATCCCCAGGAACATCCTCATCCATAACATCATCAAGAACATCATCAGCATGCCCCTTACCCTTCCATCCCTTTCCCCTACCCTTAATCTCCTTCACCTCCGTCCCCTTCTTCCCCCTAACCTCCTTTCCCTTCACATGCTTCCCTTTCACCTCCTTTCACCTCCTTTCCCCTTTTCCCCTTATTTCCCTTAGGCTCCTCCTCTGTCTCCTCCTCCACCTCCTCGTCCTCAACAACCACCTCATCAACCGGCCTAGTCCGGAACTCAGGAACTGGATATGAATCCCTAGTAGGATCGGGAAGTGGTCTCCCAATCAAGAACCGTTCATATACCCACAACTGCAACAACCACGTACAACAAGAAATACTTTTTGCCCCATTCTGTGTTGCATGCTCTAGCCCACAGTATAAATATGAAAGAACCGCAGAACCCTAAGACCATGTACGCAAACCCCTAAGCAAGCTGAGATGTCTAATGTACCTTGGGTGCACCACATTCCTACTACTGGTGGGAAACAGAACGGAACCAACAACCATAAGCAAGTATGCCTGTGTGTGGATAATAATCCTCCTCGGATCAGGACCCGGATCAACCCTCCCATATCTTTGATAGAACCATGTGTACTTTATGCCGGCTCTGCCAAATGCCAAATTCACATCCTCTTCATCCAATGGCTCAAACCAATGGCTCACAAAATACCCCACACCACTCTCAAGACCGTCACCAACTATCGGACGTCAAACAATCGGTAAACCCGAGATATAGCCAACATCCTCCAGAGTCACTGTCATTTCCCCTGTCTCATGAAGAAGGTGTTAGTCTCGGGGTGCCACATCTCCACAAGTGCCGAGACAAGCCTAACATCATTCGGCAACACCACACCCGGATTTGCAAACGCACTAAAATCAAGGCTATGCAACAAGTCCTTCTGAGCATCAGACAAAACCCAAATACACATGTTCATTTTCCCACAATAACACTCCAAAGGACCCCACTCATGTCCCTCCCAAACATCCGAACTCACGTGATACTCGTTATCAAAGATAACAGTATGACTAACTAGACCCGGCAATATGTTATCCATCATGAAACAATAAACATGAAAACAATTCAAAAAACTAAACATAAACCATATAATCATTTGATTATATATACAAATAATGACATAATCAAACAAACTTCATTTGTTCATATCCCCAACAAATTGCAAAAAACCTCTTAGATTTTAAACATGTTCTCTATTTCATTGTTCAAAATGGTAGAAACCTAGGATTTTGTACAACACTTTAAGTCACACAAAATTACTTTTACAAAATTAAATAATGAAAGATGTACAAAATATTCAAATGCCTTATTATATTCAAGGTCAATATTAACACGTGCCAATTAATTTTGATAATTGCCCATCTCAATTATGTTTAGGTTGTATCACTATACTCAACAAAAGCACAAGCCGCCAAGATCGAATTTTTACAATCAAATTTAAATGTGGAATAACAATAACAATGATAAGACCCGTGTAATTAAAGAAACGATTCAACTAAGCATTGTGACAGTTAATATTCAAAAAAATTGAAAAATTCGTTTGAAAAATCATAAAAAAATGATTTATTCACTATACACAAAACACAAACATACATATAAAAACGAATCAGACATGTAATCATATATATACATATAAAAAGAATAATCGGACATAATCAACCAAAACCGAATTCAAAAATCAAAAATTAAACATATAAAACGAATCGGACTAATCCAAAAAATGAATCCAGAAAATAAATTATACATATAATCCAAAAACTGAATTATACATATAATCATACATATCTCGGGCCTCAAGAATCGGACATGTAATCATATATATACGCAATTACACAGTCAAGAACCAAAAATTAAACCCTAGAATGCAAAACAATGCAGATTCTTGATTATAAAATGAACCTTAATGCCGTTTGAGTTGGGACATCGAAGATAAAGTGATAAAGAAAAAGAATCTCCAGAAAATCGTCAGAAACTGCTCTCAATTTGAATTTTAGGGTTAACATCCTAAACCGGTCGTCTGAACCCATTTAATCTGATTCTGGTGTTTCCGCGTAAAATATCCGCAGAAGGTCATTAAGGGTAAAAAAGTAATTATGCGTCCCGCGGATATGTTACATAGAATGGATGGCTTTACGCAGATATTTTGTGCGAAACGGTATTTTTTTTTCTTTTAAATCCTGACTGTTGGATATCCAACGGTCGGGAAGTGATGTGTTGGATAACAGTTCCCTTACACATGATTGTCAGGGAACAAGACCGATGTTTGGGATTACAGCTAAAAGTTGTTTCAGAGAAAACAAGTCCTTCTATTAAAAAATTGGTTTTAAGCTTTTACGGAAGCAATTGCTGATTTTACTATCAAATTTCACCAAAAATATTATTTTTTTAATTTAAAAAAAATATATAAAAAAATACTACCCCCCCCCGTCCCATTGATTTGTATACAAATCGTTTGGGCGCGGAGGTTAACAAAATGTGTAATTTAGTGAAAAAGGTAAGAATAGTGGGTGAAGTAGTGGGTCTAATCAATATCTAATGTATATAGTGGGTGTAGTTGAAGAAATGAGTTGATGGGGTTAATTTTTATATTTTAAAACTTTACTATTTCGGGTAAGATTTGAAATATATAGAATTGAGTGGAACATCCAAAAAAGGAAAGTGTGTAGAAATGAATGAGACAAATGTAGTATTAAACAATCATCTAATTTTATAAAGGCACTTTTTCCACTCGCACTTTTTGTAACAACATAACAATTTTTAACATCAATCTCAAACAGAGATTAAGTTGACAAATAGAAGATCTAATCATATAAATTATTTATATTAGACTTATTTATTCTAGAAAAATAACATATATGTACACATCAATATTTTTTCCTCGGGTTACTATTATCCGAACGATCTTCGATTGTCTTCTTGGGATTACGAAGGATGGCAAATGTGTTTACAAGATTTAACAACAATCTGGTCGGACGAGAAGAGTTTAACTCATCTAATCAACACAGGTTTTCATCGTCTAGGTAAGTTTCATGTGAAGAAAATCATGGATAAAGGTATTGTCTCGCTTACTTTATAGATTATATGAGCAAATTTTTATGTTGAGTTTTTACGTACTTTTACATATTATTATATATCACTGTTTATCTATAACACACTTCTTTGTGCAAACAGAAGCGGGGATATTTTGTGAAAACAGACTATTCATTCGTTTAAATGAGAGTAATGCTGCGTACAATATACGCTCCACATACACTATTTTATGCGGTATATATGTAGTACATTTGGTTGGTTGGTTTATTTCTTTATTTATTTGAGAAAAAACTAGCTTCATACCCGTGCGATGCACAAGATGATTTATAAATTATATTTTCTGAACATTTAGTTCTTAAGTATAAATTTTGAGTTCTTAAGTATAAATTTTGATTTTTTCTTCACTCCATTGAATTATATGTTATATATTTTGTTTGTGTCTATTGTATACTATACTTGTGTTTTATGGCATTGAATTATATACACGTTATATTTTATACATTTAGAATTATTGTTTTAGCCAAATAGTTATGATTTTCCTTATATGTTATGTATTTCGTTTGTGTCTGCTCTAATACCGGTGTCTATTGCATACACGTTATGTTTTATACATTTAGAATTATTGTTTTAGCCAAATAGTTAAACTATTACTTTAGTCATATATAAAATATTATAGAATATAATAAGTTAATTGTTGTAGTTGTGAGGAGTCGAACATGTGTCTATTTACTTGATACTACTATTTCTAAAATTACTATTGTACCCCTGACGACTAAACAATGCCATATTAACTCCCTTATGCTAATTATATATAGGATATAATGTTCTAAGAATATATTGACCTGGCAAAGTCTTTTTAATACACGAACAGTATATTTGTAATTTTACAACTTAATTAAAAAATAATAAAATTTATTTATTATTAAATACATTATTTACTTATATAACTCCCCAAAATACTACTTAGAGCTATATTTTTCTTTTAAAAAATATTTTGTATGTTATTTTTAATTAGATGCAATATTATGAGAGTAAGTCCAAATGCTAATAAGGGTGATATATATATATATATAAAACATAGCACATAAATAAAAAAATAACACCAATTAGGTGCTAAAGTTTTATATAAAATTACAAGTTGTTATAGTTTGTGTTAAATATAAAACGAATATATAAATGTTGTTATAATTGCCACATAATGTAAGTGTCAAAATACATTGATAAAATAATAGTGACAAATATAATTGTATATTTAAAGATAGATAAATTAAAATATAACTTTATTTGAATATATTTGGTGATATATATCGCATCTATCATTGGAGCATAAGTTTTATTTTAGCAGGAGAAACCACTTTTATGTTCGATGTTATATCGCATTTATCATTGGAGCATACGTTATATTTTAGCACCGGAAACTATTTTTTGATTTTGAATTATAGTAAAAGTTACATTTATTTTAACAACGGTATTGACTTGCTCGCGTATCATAACGTATGCCTTACTTTTCAAAAGTGTACAATTCGTTTCATTTTTTTGATCTCGTGCATTTTTTGTTAAAAATGTGAGTTTTTTTTCAAGATGAAACAATTTTATTTATAAAATTTCGAAAGGTACATATCTTCTATTCATAAAGTTTATCATCTAACCGAAGGTCATGCAGAGATGTCCCCGGAAGTTTAGATAATAGAACCTTAATGTCTGAAAAGATAACCACAAAAAAGGTCTCGTTAAAATTCCGCAAGAGTAAACCTATGGAAAAAAACTCAAAGGGAAAAAAAGTGTGTTCTAAAATTTACATCCTATACAAAAAACTAAGAAACAGACTAGTGTCTTCTGCTTGTTATGAAAATCCCCCATGTCATCAAATTGTAGCTAAATTGTCTTTGTAATTCGAGGTCACTGGATAGCTACTTGTATTTTAAAGTTGGATATGAGGACGCCCGTTAAATCAAATTTTAAGCATCCTGAAAATAAGGACAAATGAAACAAGGGGAAATATATTAAAAATCATAAGAGAAAATTATATCTTGTAATTATTTTTTTTAAAAGAAACGTGTGTGTGTATATATATATTTCATAACTACAAATTAATAAGATAAAGTCTAACAAAAAAACTTTAGTTAGACACAAAATGTAATAAAATACGATATAGAAAATCTAGCTAAAACACACATACAAGCCTACAAAATGGCACACGAATTGCCTCCAAAAGACCAAAATATATGTCACCACATTGGTCACCCATGAACGGTATAAATAGCCTTCAATCAGAGTACAAAAAGCCATAAATACGTGACACATATGCATAACATTAATATTTGAGTCTTTGATCGAGAAATTCAAAAAAAGTTAGAAATCTATTATATATTTAATATAGAGCAAATAGGGGGTTGGATGAGACATTTTATTCCACTTAAATTACTAAATTACCCCTAATTAATAAATACAAATAATTACCGCAAGGGTTGGCTCAGTTGGTTAAAGAGTGGATAACTATCTTTTTGGTCACAGGTTCGAATCCCACGGGAGTAGAATTTATGATTATGCCTCCTGAGCCAGAGCATGTCGCTTAAATGCGGTTTACCTTGGTTCACGTGATTTGCAGGCTATTGCGTGAGCCCGTACGCACCCGAAAGGTAGCGACTGTGGGTTACCTACGATAAAAAAATAATTATTTATCAAATTTAATACCATATATTAATTACACCTAAGTCATTACTACCATTTATTAATAAATATCAATAATTATCATGTTTAATAACATATGTTAATTATACCTAACTCGTTAATATTATTAATTTTATATATGTTACCATTTATTATTGAATATTATCAACCCATAATTATATATCTAAAATTTAATCATATTTGCCTATATATATACTAAATTCTTATTTTTTTAAGACACTATATAAAATAAATTTATTTTCAACAAATAAAT
The DNA here is from genome assembly GCF_009905375.1 of Apium graveolens. NCBI lineage: Eukaryota > Viridiplantae > Streptophyta > Magnoliopsida > Apiales > Apiaceae > Apium > Apium graveolens. Next base: position 8,269,351 of record NC_133653.1, read on the forward strand.
TAATATGTTAGTTAATCTGAAAACGACAATGTTAGTGTATCAGGTATTAAACCCATGAATTATAAGAGATATTCTCTTTGTATACTATTTAAAGAGTGAGTTATGAGGGGGTTTTATACTGAAGTTGAGATTCTTATTATTGTAATTAATGATGCACACAAAACAATGTTATAACTTGGTATGGATGTATAAATTACAACATGACAATTTTACACATCTCAAGTATAATTATTTTACTTATATATTTTAAAAATATATAAAAATATGTCTGATTTTATTTCTATTTAATATTTCGATAAATTTTCGATTTTTGATAAATCGCAAATCGGTAGATCAACCGATTTATTTCAATTTCTAATTTTTATAACCATGAATTACTGACCTAATTATTAATATATATATCATAGAAAATGAAGTATATTGAAAAATGTATTCATATTGTCACTTGTACAATATTATATTTAATATGTCAGCTTTCATATTCAATCATTAAATTATGTGCAAAGGAAAGTAAGAATTATCTCATATTTATCGTATCAGTAACTGTACCATGTAAACAATTGTAGTAACTCTTTAATTAATGTTGTGCAAGACATGCTTGTACAATAACAAGACTAAGTCAAATTGACAACCATAAGTAGTATTGTAATCTTAGTTTGCATTTTGTATTGTAACATTTAAAGTCTGTAAAAATGTCAAAGAGAAGACTGGAGTTTTTTTTAAACAGTTTCAAGCCTAAGAATTATATCTGGAAGAAGATCAAGAAGATCATGCCTCAGAAGAATTATGAAGAATGGAGTTGAATAAATATGTTTTGAGAAAAATGTTCTAAGTCAAGATCTCTACATGTCACAGATTTAGTGTTATAGAGAAGTAATTCGAGAACTCCAGAATGACTTATAGAAAACTCAGGAAAGCTACTGGAGAACTCAGATATATCGACAAGCCAAATTGAAGACATAAAGAATGGAGATATCAACAAGTCATTTCTTCACTAGAGAATTCAGAGTTATCAACAAGTCAAATATCACTAGAGAACTTTGAGTTATCGAAAGTCAAATATCATTAGAGAACTCTAGAAAACTCTGAGATATCGAAAAGTCAAATATCACCAGAGAACTCTGAGTTATCGACAAGTCAATTAGTCACTAGAGAACTCAGAGATGTCTATAAGCCATAGTGAAGACATGAAGTGGAGAGATCTCGACAAGCTAAATTCTCTTACTGAGAACTCAGAGACCTCTACAAGTCAAATCAACTATAGAGTTATGAGAGATCTCGATAAGCCAATATACTTATCGAGATGTCAAGTTCTCTATATACCAAACTGGAGATCTCGAGGTAAAATTTAAAGTACAAAGTGCAGACCAGTTCAATATCCAAGATTGACAATCAATAAACAATCCAACCAGTTGGATTGACAAGTCTACAAAACGCAGCTTGAAGAGTGTGCAAGATCAAGGGTGAGGATTAAGTGACAAAGGAAGATCAAATTTAACACAATATGCAAAGATATGCTAAGCCAGAAATGGAAGATATGCTTTTCCTAAAATGGAATGATTAGTGATAGTTTACTAAAGTGAATAACATCTCTTATTATAAACTGTGTAAACCAATAGTTAACTATCATATAAAGTTAACACTGGTCCTTTTGTTAGATGTAACAATTAAGATTAGAAAAAACTTGTATTCTCTCAAGGAAGAAGCTAAGCTCTTTATCAAGAAAGAGCCTAAAATTTTTGTAGCAAAACAGTCTTAATTTTAATACAAAATTAAGTGAGTTTTGAAAGATTTGTGTTCACTGTTATTGCTTGTTTAATTTCAGTATTAACACATATCACAAGATTTAATTTACTTTGTTCATAACCATAAACACTTCAAGAAAAGCATAAAAACACATTCCCCCCCCCCCCTCTGTGTGTGATTCATTACCTAACAAGTGGTATCAGAGCAAAATTTGAAAGCAAACAGAATCAAGATCTTGAAAGAATGAACACATAGAAAGTCAGTAGCATTAAAATTCCTACTTTTGATAAAGCTTACTACACTTTTTGGAAGAAGAAAATGTTGTTGTTAATCAGGATGGCCAATCCACTATACATTCAGATTCTCAAAAATGGGCCATTCACTCATATGGTTAGAGTTGAGCAATCTACAGATGGAGACATGGTCATCCCAGCCCATTATGCTCCTAAAGACCCTTTTGAGTACACTGAGCCTGAGAAAGAAAAAGTTTCCCTAGATAGTGGCTTGTAACTGATCTTGATAGAGTCACTTGACAATGTAATGTACAACAACATTGTCAACTATGACACTGCTAAGCAGATCTGGGAAAAGATTGAAATACTCTGCGAAGGAACTGAGGAAGTTAGATCTAATCAAAGAAGGATATTAATTTCAGAGTATGAGGGTTTCATGACTAAGCCAAAAGAAAGTATCACTGATGTATTTGAAAGGTTTAACAAGCTGATAAATGACTTGCAACTGCATGATAAATACTATGAAGCTGAAGAAGTGAACTTGAAGTTTTTTTTACACTCCCTTATCATTTGGAACGGAAAATTTCAGCAATCAGAGAAGAGAGAGACTTGAGCAGAATAACACTGAAAGTTCTATATGGAATCCTAAAAACATATGAATTACAAATGTTTCAAAGGAAATCATTAAGAGCTGGTCAAGGGCATGTTATAGATGGTTCAAGTGCTCTAATTGTCAATGAAAGCCAAATCTCTAATGATGAGCAAAGATCCCAGACTCCGGTTGCCTCAACAAGTGAGCAAAGAAACAATGATTCACAGGAACAAGTCATTCTGGAATTGGAAGAAGATGAGTTCTACACCCTGGATGAACTTGATGAGCTTGATCAGTCAATGGCCTATCTGGAAAGAAAGTTCTCCAACATTAGAGTAAAGAAGCCAAGATTCTTCAAGGGTAAAGGGACAGTCATTCAACAAAAACAACAGCTAGAAAGGAAAAGGGAAGTACACATCTACTAGTAAAAATGGTTACAAAACTGGATTTGTTGATAAATCAAAGATAATATGCTACAACTGTGATGAACTAGGCCATTTTTCTACAGAATGCAGGAAACCCAAAAAAGTAAATAAAGACAAAGCTTATCTTGAACCGGAAGCAAAGTATGAAGCTCTTCTAAAGAAATAACAAAACAAAGCTTATATTGCAGAGGGAAAGAGTTGGGATGACTCTGATAATGATGAAGATGAGGAAGTTGGAAATTATGCACTAATGGCCTTGGAGCAAGGAGAGTCATCCTCATCAAAATCATAGGTACCAACTCTTACTGCCATTGATTTAAATGTGAGTCAGTATAAGGAAACTGTAGAGAAGATGAGCACAAAATGCATATCTGAAGAACAAGCTCAAGTGTGCAAGTGAGATTGAAGAAGTGTTAAGGGAGAAGCTGGAAAAGAATGAAGTCAAGTTAAAGTCCTTCAAGAATACATCTGAGTTGGTTGGAAAATACCATGAGAAGAACAAGCCATGCGTAAATATTGCTATTGGTCTTGATTATGATGCCTTGAACAACAAGAAGAAAGATATAGGTGACAAAGGAAAAGCAACAGAAAATGAAAATATTCCGGCTATGCTGAAAATGGTTGTTTCACCTATGTTCAAGACATGTGAAGTTAACTTCAGTGAAAAAGAGTTGATTATAAAGCAAGAAATTGTTGATGAAGACAATGAGAAAAAAAATACAGAAGCAACTCAATCTTTCAAATTTGAAAAGAAGTTCATGGACAACCGAGATTCCAAGACACATGTCAAGGAAACAAAAACTGAAGATGCAAGAAAGAAGAAGAAAAATAGAAATGGAAAGATTGGGATAAACAAAAGCAACAATTTTGCTTATATTGCAGATGCTCCAAGAAAGAAATGTGAGAAATGTGGCTCTGTGAATCACCTAACTCACATTTGTAAAAAGGTTGTTAGCAAGCCAGTTGAAGGAGCCTGCAAATATAATGAAGCAGATGCAAATGATCCATACTCATTCTGTGACAAGTTTGATTGGATCCCTTGCAACTTGAAAGTAATGAAAAGTTGCCACAAGCTGAGAGTAGACCTCAAAGAAACAAAAATTGGGTCTACAACAAACAGGGAAAATACACAACAATTAATGGATTCTATTTTATCTGAAACAACACATTCCACTTCTGTTAAATCAGTTAACAAGAAGAAAGTGCCCAACACTGCTTGGGTTTCTAAACACACTTAAAACTCCTTGTGTGCAGGGCAAAATGAAGAAGATCATATGGATCATAGACAGTGGATGTTCCAGACATATGACAGGTGATAGGGCCCTGTTATCACAATTTGAGGAGAAAGCTGACCCATTGGTGACCTTTGGAGACAAAACAAAGGATTCACAATGGGATATGGTAAGATTGTTTCTGGAAATGTTGTCATTAATGATGTAGCATTGGTAGCTGGTCTTGAAGTAAATCTTCTCAGTGTCAGCCAGTTTGCAGAAAAAGGTTTTAAAGTTTTATTTGAAAAAGAAGAATGTATTTTCATCAGCAAGAAAACCAATGAAGTTGCTCTGGAAGGAGCAAGGAAAGGAAGCCTGTTTGTTGCAGACTTGGACTCAACAAATGAGGATGGTATTTGTTGCTTCTACACCAAGGCATCTATAGAGCAAAACAACTAATGGCATAAGAAACTCTCACATCTGAACATCAAGACAATCAACACCTTGGTCAAGAAGGAGTTAGTTATATACATGCCAAAACTAGAGTTTACTCAAATAGAAGTTTGTGAAGCTTGTGAGAAAGGAAAAATGAAAAGATCAAGTCACAAGTCAAAAACTGTGAATTCATAGGTGCACCATTGCAACTTATTCACATGGACTTGTTTGGACCAGTAAATGTCTTATCAATTTCAAGAAACAAATATGCACTTGTGATGGTGGATGATTTCTCAAGATAGACTTGGGTTGATTTCATGCACTCCAAAGATGAAACTCCACACATCATAATTGAACACATTAAGAAGATAGAGAAACAGGTTGAAGATCAAGACTGTGGGAAGAGATTGAGAAGTGATAATGGAACAAAATTCAGAAATGCAACACTGAGTGAATTCTGCAAAAACAAAGGCATTGTTCAAGAATTCTCTGCTGCTAGAACACCTCAACAAAATGGAGTAGTTGAAAGAAAGAATAGAACATTAGTTGAAGCTGCAAGAACAATGCTACAAGATGTCAAGTTGCCAATA